>NC_037591.1:28961036-29223536 GCF_003073045.1 Pomacea canaliculata | reverse complement strand
CCGACAACCAATGACACTAATGTCTACACTGTACTAGTTTCGACAGGACAAACGAGAAACAAGATAAATCTTTTGCAGTGTAATGTTGCAAACGAATAAAAAAAATTGATACGAAAGTGTACATCAGTGTGCATGGGGTCCTCACATGTGTTTGTAGGTTTGTAGGCTTGTATTGGGTAAAATATTCAGATCAAAATCAACGTGTACCTGACGATTTAGGCATAATACTACTTTGTTTCTCATTGTTTACACGATCGTCAAAGAGACCTCAATGTTTATGCATGTCTTTTCATCCGTCCATCTGTTTTATATTCAATTCTTTAATCCATGTATGTGGCTGAATGTGAGTATGTGTGTTATCCAAAATAAGCTTTTGGCATTTCCGACTAACTTATGTCCTGAAGAAGATCCGCAAATAGAAGACAGTATCTGAAGTACATCTTTAGTTCGGTTATATTAATCACACCATCAAATTTGGTCTCAAAAGCAAGTTCAAGCCATACTTCGTACAGATTTTCCTTCTATAGAGTTCGAAACAGGGTCAAGTAATAGTTGATCATATTTCTTTTTGTTGTATGAATTAAAAGCAGATCTCTTTTTTGCACGGTGCTTTTTTAAGCGCAAATAATCAGATTCTACTCTTGTTGGTGTCCTCCTTTCCTGGGGAGACAAGATTGGAGTTGTTTGGGGTGACGTCCCCTAGAGAAACGTCTTTTCGCTCGGATGAGGTTTGAGTGTGATTCTCGTTGTCGTTTTCCACTTTTGCACTTTCATATTTCACAGTGTTTTCCACAGGTGGAGGAGCCGCCCAGCTCTGTAACTCTCCCTCTGCAAAGATGCCGTACACTACCGCGCCCACAACGGAAAGCGCTGCGCAGACGTAGAACACGTGACGCCATTCCTCAGCTGTTCTCTGAAACAAGATTGAGGGAATTAGAATTAATTATGTACCATGTACTTCCCCGCAAAAATAAGATTTATTTTCCGTTAATTGGTCTCTCTTCTTCCATATGCACACATCCGTGTATATGTTTACAGTTAGGTGGAACCAGCTGAGCTAATAACGAGAGTTTGGGCCAAAGGGCAACTCTCCCTGAGATTTACTCACGTTTGGTGTCAGGGCTCCAACGACTAGCGGTGCCACCATTCCAGGGATAGTGCCAGCAGTGTTTGTGATACCAAACATCACCCCGGCATGTCTTCATGCAGAAAAAAACCAGGCGTTAGACATGTAAAACATAATGGTACAGTCAACGTTTCTGTTGGGATCAGGATGCGGGCATTTGTCGTGCAGTTGCTGTCCTCCAATACTTTAAACTTTATGCCACTTCAGCTGTACCTTGTTCGTGTAAATATCTATTTTGCCTGTTTGATGACAGTTACTTTACTCTTGTCAGAGCTCTCTTGATTTTATAAGTGTTCTAGCTGTCCGTCTGTTGGTAAGGTCTTGCAGTTCTTGGTTAGTGCCTGTCAGAAGCTACTCTACTGCGCTCTTCTGGAACTTAGAGCCAGTAAGGTCAGGTGTTGTCTTAGCGTATCGACTATGTTTTGTAGATTAATCAATCTTTTCTTTGGGTTGTTATTTATGAACACTTCATATGCCGGTAGATTGGGGTATAAAGACGATAAAATAATACCCACCTAGGGGCGATATCAATATGATTGACGATGTATCCTGCGCGGGATAGCCCGTAGAAAGACAGACAAAGGCACAGCAGAAACACCGCCAGAGGTCGCTGACTACAATTTATATATCCAGCAGATACAATGCAGATTGCCATTCCCAGTGACGCTGTAAGAAAGAAAACAACTTTTTTTCAGATTTTTTGTTATATCTTCACCAACCCAACTGTTGATATACTTGTTTGACCAAGTCCCTCAACTGTCTTATTTCAAAACATAACTATCTTCTACTTCCCTAGTACTTGTTACTTTGTAGTCCTACTTCCAATGTCTCTCTCTAGAGGTCTACAAATAACACAGCAATCTCACAAATGACATTGCAGACCATACACGAGATCTGGAAGAGCTTCCTGGTGTTCTTGGTGCTGAGGAAGCCCCTCTCTCTCAACCTGTCAGCCACTTGTCCCGACAGCGCAGAAATCACGGCCTGACACAGGTAGGGCAGCGCTGACAAAGCTCCATTCTGAAGTATGTAAAACAAGTAAATAAATATCTTGTAATGGTATTAATTATCATCATTTTATCCTTTTTACCTACACTGGTACGACTGAGGTTACTATGTAGCTCTGTGCCTTAGTCTCTTGTCATTGCTTTCTACTAAGCCAGCTTTACCTACTGTTGATATGTGTCTGGGCCGACATTTGCGTTCCGACCAATGAGTACTTCTATGCCCTTCGTTACTGCTTTTTTTTAAATCTCTTTAAGATGACTATATAATTCTTCTACTTAATCATCTTTGTTAGTTGGAAAGCTACATTATAATGGTAACATTGTGGGGTATAACAGAGATTGGGATGAAAATCAGTTTCCCAAAATGGACGAACATGATGATTTCTAAGTACATTGTTCTCGGTCTTCAAATAAATACTGCAACTAAGAATTTTAAGACATACGATTTCTAAGCAGTTCCCAAACATGAGTGGTAAATCTGTCAAGTTAAGGAAGGAACATCAATAGAACAAGGGAAAATAAATGCTCTCATATATATATATATATCTGCACAGACTGTTATGTATACACTTAAATATAATTATACTCTTTATATCTATTCCTTTGTTCCAGTGTACGACATCTGACATACGTCTTCACCGTCTGGAAAATGTAAATATTAAACATGGTTACCTGCTTTATTTCAAACTTCAAAACCTCCTTCATAAAAGCAGGAAGTGACGTCAGTAGAGTGTATGCAATGTATGTAGAAGACATTTGAGCAATAACACATGCCCAGACAGGAGCTGATGTCAAAAGGGCTCGCCATGGGGTCGGAAGCTTTTCCTGGCGTAGAAACAAACGGGAGAACTTCAGAACCTTCTAAACTTAGAGTTTATTGCAAGACATTCGATGAATTCACAAACCATTTTCAAATGCATCAAAACTCAGCTAGAGAACTGAGGATGTTAATAGTCTAATAGTCTTTGGTTGATCGAGTACCTTGTCCTCGGGTGTGTCGCCAATAGAACTCTGTATGTAGTTCCGTTCAGCCTCGCTGATCCTCTTGTGTTTAGCTGGCGTGTCTGCCGTCACCACAAACCACACCACGACCCACACCAGGTTGCCTATACCTGAATGAAATAAGCGTTACTTTAATTCTTTATAAAAGATACAGTAGCTTCAAAAATCAAACCATTCATTTTATCAGCGCCACATACTAGTGCCATAAATTTCCTAGGACTAGTGCTTTATTTCGAGCAAAAGGAATATTACTTTGTCAAATAAAAAATAATGTATATATTAACGTTGTTATTATGAATATTAATATAAATATGAATATCACTATTATTATTATTTCTTCGATCCTCTTAATCTGCACAAAATGCTTGTCGCTAAACCATCAAACAGAGGTTTAAAAGACTTGTGTGTTGACTACCGGACAGATAGAAGATGGAGCCCCAGCCGTTGTCGAAACCATAGACACACAACAGTGCGGACAGTGAGAAGGTCAGTACGTTTGCAACCGAGGATCCTTCAAGGCAAAACAAACGATGTGAAAATTTGAACCTTACCACAGGCACACGCACACGCACACGCACACGCACACGCACACGCGCACTGATACATATAAATCGGAAATTCAGTCAAATTGATCAGTCGTCTAACCACTTTACTATCTACTCATTAACTCAAGTGGTTACAGTTATTTAAAGATTAACGGATCAGTTCAGTTAACTAGAGTAGCTAACGATAACCAGCGACTGAAAGATTAGTGCTATTATTTCTATCTGAGTAGTCACCGGTGACGCAGAAGGACATTATTTTGCTTCTCTCCAGTTTCGGAGCCCACCTGCCCATCATGGCGTACACGCAGGGATAAGAAACACCCTGAAACACATACAAACCAGAGTAAACTAGACACAGACTGAAATACAGATACACGAGTGAAATTAATAACAGTAGAAATTATTAAAAAAAGACTGCGAATGAAAAGAGATTTTTTTTAAACAAATATGTAGAGAATTTACTATTAGGTGTTTCAAACATGATACCATTTTTCTTGTTAAAAGCACTTTATGTAAAAGTAATATGATATGCCCAGGCCTGTACCAAACATTCACATAATGACTTACATACGCACATCATCTAAACACATATTGATGTGCAAGACAAATGAGAACATTTTTTAGAAATCCTGGAGTAACTAAAACTAACCGCTGCTAGTCCCAGGAGAAACCTGAGGGCGTAGACCAGGTAGACATGGGCACGTGCAGCGAGGGGCGTGGCCAGGGTACTGAGGGCACAGATGCTTTGACACACCCCCCACACGCGCCGCCCACCGTAGCGACCGGCCAGCCAACCACCCGGAATTTGAGTGAAAATGTACCTGCAGCAGAAAAGCATCTTCTCAATCAAATTTGTCTTTAACTTATGTCTTTTGTGGTACAGTAGCTCTAAAAGTCGACAAAGTCTGCAACTGTTGTGTTTGGTCTAAAACTTTGTAAGTCAATTCAAAATGAGTTATCTTTTTTAACAAGTCCCATCCTCTCGTCAGTTATCTTTCATAATTCCAAACTTCTTTTTTACAATAGTTGTTTTAGTAACACAAGTGGTTTATATTTCTAATTACACCTACAGCTGATTAATCTGAGTAACCTGACGGAGCGTCACTTACCCATAGAAGTACATGGCCAAAAGACGAGATTGTGTCGCCTTATCCCAAACAAATTCACCATCCTGAAAAAAAATCACTTCCAAATTGTTATATGTGTAAAATCCATCAACAAACACATGGTTGATTTAAGAACAGAAGAAAACCCTTAACGAAAGCGAAGAACGAGCGAAAAAATGAAATGCAAAAAAAAAAAAAAAGGAAATATTGACTCCAAGATTAAGGAAGTGTCAATTAAAATACATTGTAGACAAGTGTTTGTGTCGCCACACTGTATTTCCCCTGTAACAAAAGGTTATCTGAAAAACCTCAAATACCATTGTATTACATATGTTCAGAATTAATTAGCATGTTTCTAAGGTTAAAAACGAGATGGAACACAGGTCATTCCACTGTGAGTTTTGTACGGTGGCGTTTTACCCGACATAATTGTTTGCTGGAGCAGTCCCCCAATTTGCAACGAGAGACAAATAAGCAGATTGTACCTGTTAATGTGATTAAAAGTAGCACTCCTTGACTCCAATTTAAAGGAACATGTTAATGAAGTCATTATACACGAACTCAGGAAACAGCTGCTAATTTAACTTGACGAGAGTGAGGTCTCTCTATCTCCTTACCGCCTACCCCCAACGACCCGAGAAAGGTCATGGCATGACCTTTTCTTTAACCTTTTACGTCATTTACTCCAGAGATCACATATACACCATGATGCAGACAATACTCTCCCAGTGTCATTGCCACCTCACTTCTACTCCTACCCACCAATAGAATAGTCCTTTCATCTCTAGAGTCACAGTCTGGACACGTGTACATAGGGAGGTAGATGCTTCTTGCGTGTAGTTGCTGCACTGGGTCAACGACCAGAAGAACATTTAATCTACCATAAACAGCAGCACGCTCTCAATTAGTAATAAAATATTGAACAACTGGCAAGCTTTGTGATTAAGATAACAATAGGATATTTTTAAGTATATACAGTGTGGTCAAGGCAAGCGTTTATTTTGGCGATGATTTGTAAAGGTTTGAATCAGGTAAAAATTACAGCTGGAAAAAGACAATAAAGTAGAAATAAGAAAAGTTGTTAAAAAGTCAAACTTTGATGAACTGATGTAATACTGGATTAATAAATAAACAAAAGATTGTAAAAACTAGGCTGTACTATATTACTAGCTAGGTAAGCTCTACTCACGCTCATAGACACGCTTGGTTTCATAATTTCCAAACTGCAGTCGCTTTCATCCTCTGCTGTTCCTTCGTCTGTAGTCACATTGATAGGAATGGTGCTGACCTCAGAAGTTTGACCCCCTGTAAGAAGGTTTCTTTGATCGACGGAAGTGACGTTGACTCGCGGAGCACGCACCATGCAGATGATGGCCACGCTCAGGTTCACACGAGTGACGTACACGATGAGAAAGCCAAAGAAACACATGACAGCGAGGTTCCATCTTTGAGAACAGAGCGCAGGTACTGTCATGAAAGAACAAGACAAATTTAGGAAAGAATAATTCAACATAGAAAGTTAATGGATATCTCAGACTAGTACGCCATCACTGTGGTGTCTGTGAGTGGCTCACTGAGTCTAAGGCAGTAACTAACACCTTATTGCTGCACATAGTTTAAAGAGTGCCTTACCCTTTGGTAAAACCTGTTTAGAATCCACCATCCTTGTGTCGGCTTCCAGTTTATGGTCTGAATTATCACAGAAAACGTATCTCCATAGACGGATGCTTAGATGGCAGCTGATCCCTGCTTTTAAGTCGAAGAGGGAGAAGATGCGCACACCTTGACTAATCACTTCCTGTCATGCCCGTCACGTTCTTGTTATATTGTGACCAATAATAAGTGAAATATGATGATTATTTTATACAAGGCAATGACGAAATAAAGGTTCTGTGAATAATTCATGTGCATGACATCCCGTTGGCGTTGGGCATTAAATAAAGACCTTTTTTCTTGCATTTGTAAACTATATCGTTGGGTGAAAGGTTGCAGAGGATGCTGTTAAGAAGCACCATCCGCATGTCCATCTATGCTGTTGTTTTGTTGCTTTTGTTGAAGCTAATCGACAGATAGCGCAGGTGAGCGTGCATGTATGTGTCTGTGCTTCAGTGCGTTTACGAGTTTCGTGGGGGAGAGATCTGTGTGTATGTGTTCCCTCGGTCTACCGCACATGAGTTGTAATAATAACAATACTAATTGAGTAATATAATTACAGAGTATGATGTTCATTCAAAATGGCTTTGAAAAAGTGTTAATAGCCTGTAGTCTCATCGGACTTTCTCTTGCAGGTATTTGTGTGGAAGGGGGTTGGAATCACAAATGAAAGATATTTTCCTTTACAGATAAATTGAGGATATTTAGCAAGTATTATTGCGGCTAGCATCGGCATCACCTCTTAGGAAAATACAACAAACAGACAAAATATAGTGTAAAGATGTATTTATTTCTAGTTGCAAAGACAAGCCTCAGTAATATTTATCTCGGTATTTACAGTTTAAACATGCATAGAAGTCATTGAGTGATACTTGAGTCCTTAGTTCTTTTTGTTCTTTCAGACACTACAAACGTTCCCTTCAACATCACATTGGACAACACTTCGACGGAATGCAGAGTAACCTCCCCTAAGACTTCTCAGTAGCCTTGGAAGCATCAAGTTCTGGATCCTCGCTGCGCACGTCTTTCTCTTTGATATACTCGATCACTTCCACCGCAGCCGGGGGAGCTGCCCAGCTCTGCAACTCCCCATCTGCAAAAACCGCGAACAAGATGGCGCCCAGAATCGCCATGGCAAAACAGAGGAAGAACACGTGGCGCCATTCTTCAGCTGTCCTCTGCAAATAACACAAATAAATATAAAATAAAGAAAGAAACATATACAACAATTTATATATCTGAAACTGTAACTTTAATCACGGAGACCCTGGTCACAGGCTGGGATTCTGAGCTGTGCAAGAATCCTTGTCATGGTGTACCACTATGGACGTCTTCTTTGTGCATCCTTACCAGCTCGACCCCACAGAGTCCATTGCGTCTGTTACAGGCATAGTTGCTTGTGACTAAAAGGTCTGGCCTGACTTCTGTCACAGAGCTTTTATAAACACTGAAAGCAGAAGTGTAACTGGATTCAGTCTTGTCGAGCTGCCCACTCTTGACCGACTTTACTCCATGATGTTTTGAATGGTTACTCACGTTTGGCGTGAGGGCGCCAACCACCAGAGGTGCGATCATCCCAGGTATGGTGCCAGCGCTGTTTGTGATGCCGTACAACACTCCAGCGTGCCTTCGGAAGATATAGACATTGGATACTCAGAGATAGGCAAATACTTTAATTCACTTAATATGTTACATAGATTTTGAACACGCGTAACCAGCGCGACTTCCTTTCATGGTTACTCAGGTGTGGGCCAGCCGGGCTTGGGAAAAACATCAAATAAGACTATTTTGTTGCACAAAATCTAGTGGTTTATTTCACCACAAATGGACGGTTAATGGTAACAGTGGAAGTCTAGAAAAGTATTAAAATCAGGTTAAGAGATAATCGGTCACTGACTATAAATAGAACTTGTCGGAATGAATGAACGTAAACAAGCGAGACCGAAACCTACAAGCCTGCTACTTTTGTCTTCTCCTCATCAAGTAAGTTAAAACCTTGCCGTCATTCTAGCGTGGTCCTTACCTCTCCCACGCATGCTCTGACCAAAACAACTCGGCCTTGACCAATCAATCATTCAGTCAATCGTTCGTCCCTTGATTGGTAGCTGTCGTTAGAGGGAGGGGGAGAGAGGACAAGGATGTGCGTGTTATACACAGATACTCACCTTGGGGCAAGATCGATGTGATTGACAGCGTAACCTGCGCGGTTCAAACCCACAAAGGTTAAACACAGGCACAGCAAAAACACCGCCAGAGGTCGCTGATCGCAAGTCATGTAACCTGCAGAGACGATGCAGACGGCCGACCCCACGAAAGCTGTGAGAATAAAGAGCTGTGTGACTTCCGCTGGCTTTCTGCGACACTGACTGACTGACTGACTGACTCACGCACGCACTCACTCACTCACTCACTCACTCACTCACTCACTCACTCACGCACTCACTCACTCACTCACTCACTCACTCACTCACTCACTACGGAATGCTACAAGCCAGTGTGCAGACGTACCAAGGCACTGGAAGACCTTCCTGGTGTTCTTGGTGCTGAGGACGCCCCTCTCTCTCAACCTGTCCGCCACCTGTCCCGACAGGACAGACATCAAGGCTTGACACAGGTAGGGCAGGGACGACAGACCGCCGTTCTTTGAAAAACAAGAAAACCACCAATTCTAGAAACAGTGTTTCTACAGCGTGAGTTCATGAATAAATCCTTGTATTACTGCCTCACAACTCAATCCTCCCATCATGTGTGATAATCTTACTTTCTTCTATCTTCCTGTATGTTTATTTGTCTGTACATTCATCGGTCTCTCTGTCCAACCGTCCTTCAGAGTATCGGTCTTTGTGTAATTTTGTTCCTCTGTTACAATGTATCTCTGTTGTCAGTCCATCTGTCAGTTCGGCCTTTTGATTTCCCTTACGTCCTTCTGTCGGTGATTTATTATTTTTAACATATTCTTTATTTAACTACCCATTAATTAGTTTTTTGTTGTCGTTGGGGTAATCAAGTACCACAAGCTTATTGTTTTTAGTGACATCCCATCTGTTCAAATAATTGCGTATATTGCGAGAAACAACTGGTGAATTTATGTTTAATTTATCTCCACCTTTGACTCTCACCTGCTTTATATCGAACTTCAGCACCTCCTTCATAAACGCTGGAAGTGACGTCAGCAGAGTATAGTTGGTGTAGTTGTGCAGCATGTGAGCACTGATACAGGCCCACACTGGACCTGATGTGAACATGGCTCGCCAAGGGGTCGCCAGTCTTTCCTAACATGCGAGGCAACAAATACAAGTTTTCCCAGATAGCATGAAAACATTTTAAAAACGTTTTAAAAACGTTTACATGGTTGTAATAAGGTTTACGTTTTAGATAAAACGTTTTAAAAACATTTTTAAAATGTTTGAAAATAAAACATTTAAAACAAAAATGTTAAATAAATGTTTTATAAACGTTTACAATGTTAACCTTTATGGCTGCGCGTCATGACGTAATTTTTTATAAGACGTCACTATTTGATTCGCCGGCATTCGCTTCTCCTGTGGAATTTTAGAGCCAGTCCACGGTGTAGATACTGAAAATTCTCACCAAAAAGCTTTTTTAAAGACTTTGTTATATTTGTCTTATGATTAGGTTTGATAGTTTAAAGTCATTGCAGTTTTTAAAACATCAATGCTACGTAACTAAATATTTGCTATTCTTCTTGTGGATGCACGTACTCCCATGATTCCACGCGGCGCGACATTTTCTCTGCTGATGTACTGTCTGTTTGAAAACCAAGGTTGTAATCTTTTCTCTTTGTTTACCACACACGTACTGCAGGTTCTTAATTATAAAACGCTATATACCGTGTTCTAGTACAACACACATTTAATGTCTGCTTATTGGGTGTGATGTGTCAAAGTTTACTTTCTGAATTGAGCGCTCGTACATAATCTAATACGTTAAGGCAGCTGATAGTTCACATCATGTCGTCCTACTGGACGAAGCGGAGAAAAGTTAATAAAACTTGTAGAAGCAGAGTTGGCAGAACTGAAAGAAGAAAGATGTATTCAATACACACTGATACAAACATCCACGATTCACTGTCCCGTAGAGAAGGTGCTCACAGTTTTAGATCTACAGAGTCAAATTAATAACAGTTCGAACCAGCAGACACCAGAACTCTCAGCGATAACATCACGCCAGCAATATTTACCGACTAAATACAATTTGGATGAAAATAATGATGATGAGGTTGTGAAATCTAATTTTAGTGAATTTGAAGATTATATTGATGATCAGTTTGATTCAGGGATATCTTCAGACAGCGACAGTGAAACAGATACAGATTTGGCCACACAGTTGGCATATTGGGTCGCAACATTTAACATTTCCAACAGTTCACTTTCAGTACTTCTTGCCTTGTTGCGACAAAAGCATCCTGTAATAACTGCTTGCTTGAATTCATTGCAAAACCGTTATCTATGGCTGAAATGGTACCACTGGTATTGTGTAATCATTTCTCATTATGGTGTAAATTTGTGTTACATGTTCTTAAAATTTAAGGATGATAGAGTTTTTACTAACATTAAATAACTTGACATTATAACATTGCATGCCACAGAAGCAAACTGCAGTCAATACAATCATATCTCAGCTGAACAAGATTCATGCTATCCTCCCTGTATTTACCATAGTTCCTTGAGTATAACAGTGTATAAAAATTTATGCAGTCATAATCTCTGACGGAAATATGACAGATGAAGTCAAACGTCCAACACTCCCATAAAGACACACAGTTAGCCTCCCTGGTAAGAGTTCATAGAGGATTGTTTATTTTTCAGCACGCGAAACGGTTAGCATACTGGCCACCAAGTGAGCTGACAAAACACTTAAGGAGGGAGCTCTGCCAGATAGACATACCTGGACTCTTCAAGCTGTTTGCATTTGGGTTCAAAGGGTACTTTTATACTTTTTTACTCATTGTCATATATATGTATATTATAGAGATTAGATGTTTGATGACTTCGTCAGCCTGGTTAATATTTTTGTGGTCAGTCTCTTGATAAAGTTTACAAGTATTGTTCATATTTATTTTGTAAAAGGTTTTAAGGTAGTGTTAGTGTCTTTAGTCCACGCAGACCTTGCTTAGGGTTTATTGTGGTTACAGACTGGAACATACAGCCACATGACCATTAACATCTCAGCGAACAGACAGTTAACTGATTTTGTCATGTGAAATTCATATTGTGTGGTAAAGCATTGCATGCCATTATTCTCGATGTTTATTATAACTTCACAAATTAATAACCCTTTCAGATGAGTATTTGGTTGCCAGACGAAAAGTGGATAACAGCCAGTATACATCAAACTTGGATACAACAGATGCTGACAGCACTAAAGGTTGAAAAGATCGGAAGAGGAAGAGAAACAAGTAGTCACATTGTGTCTTGTTTGAGTTATAGAATGACAGGGATTAGGGAATCCCTAGGTTTGGAGAACAACTTACAAGATCAGTACAGATTTCAGTATTGCAGTTCATTTCAATTTTTCATGAGGGTAATATTGATATTATGATAGGTATAGCCTAGGAATTATTTATTATTTTATTTCTTAAATCTTTTACTCCAGAAATTCTTAAATTTTCATAATTGTCATTTCACTGCACACTTATTAATAGGTATGCTTGTTAATTAGGTTAGGGCTAGAGAGCCCAGATGAGGAGGAAGAAGACGACTTTAGATGGAAATCAGTGCATCCAGCAGTGCCAGCAGGACCATTGCCAGACTCATTGCAACCACAAGTGGAAAACAAGCGTTTATGCCCACAGGTAAATGCTCTAACCACCAGAATATTGGCACCACGACGTGAGCACCCCAGTGACCAACGTAGTGACTCTCAGCAAGGAGTACAAGAGGGGACAGACCTCACAACTGCAGCAGTAAAAGGTGGTACCCAGAGAGTGTCTAATGAAGGTAATTCAGACAATTTTATATTATGGGTTACTTTTCTTGCTTTTTGTTTTGCCTATTTAATTTTGTTGTGAATTCCCTTCACAATCTCAAGTTGAACATAGTGTTGGTTATACAAGTTTCTTACTGCCTCCCAAATCACCGTTGATTGGCTTCATTCACCTATAAAAGTTAATTGTCCACTTTTGCTCACAGTGCTATGTTCATACTGTTGCAGCATTTGCCTGGCTCATTCTGAAACAAGACAGAGAATTGAAATTGATGCTACAGGAAGTAAAAGATATGGTGATTCATTCACTGATAAGCAAAGACCAGCCTGCTCCAGCAAAGGATGCCTGAATGTTGCCAGAAGATTTGATCCTTCTGATTAGAACGCAGCAAGAGCTGTTGGAACTGGATGGACGCCTTGATGATGATTCCTTTCATGAATTACTCGTACGTAAAGCAGATGTCATTGTTAAAGCCATGATTGAAATGATAATCTGTAATAATTTAGGGGAATTTTAAAGCATAGCTTGACATTTTTGAAAAACTTATGTTTTTATAGGGAATTCATTTGAGAATGATCAGTTCTTGTCAATCTATCATACATATATAGTGTGGAACACAATAAGTCAAATTTTAAATCCAGTTTCAAAGGGTTTCAGCCTCATAAACTTTATGGTTATTGGGGAAGGAAACATTAAATGTCAGCTTTTTGTGAAAGTTTTCAGTTTATAATTTTTTGTATGGCCCTTGAATTGTAAATAATTAAAGCCATGTATATTTTCACTACACCATTTCTTGTTTATGATGTGTGGCCTACTTTTGACAGATATGTTTCTTGTCTTCTAATGATTTGCAAGTCAAAAGCCTCTCCTGTGTGGGTAGAATGAATGCAAAGGATTGTGCGAAAAGAATCATGCGGCGACTCCTGACCGACAAGGTTGCTCGGAACTATAACTGGAAAGGACAAAAGGAAGAGATGTGTGCTTTCAAGGGACTGAAATGATCTACATGATCTGCAGTAAGTGATGATGTATAAATGTTAGTGTATATTATTATTAAAGGTATAGATATATGATATATTGTCTACACATACTTTGACAAAAAAGAGAAGTGCAGATCTAAGTGCTTATTTTTGTATAACATGAATTGACATTTTTCATTGCTAGCTCTACAGTTGAAAATTATCTGTAGCTCTTGTCAGTATTAATTGTGCTTCTATGGGTGAAACTAGCGTAAAAACGGAAAGACATGGGGAACAAGCATAAGCACCATAAAACTGAAACAATATGTATAGTGTGAGACTTCTTTAGTCCATCTTTAATCTATAAACCTGTAGCGCTTCTTTAATCTACAAATCCCATTTTTGCTATCTGCAGAAGCTGTACGGAAGAACCGTGGGTGTATGGAGGCTTCCGATAAAGTTAGTGCAGGAGCCATCACAGAGTGGAGACCAATGCTTCAGCAGACAGTGCTGTTCTACCTGTCCGTCGTCCTTCCCGCCCGAGCTGCCATCCGTATCAGAGAGCGACGACTCCTCTCCCAGCGACAGAAGTCTAGAGATATACACGTAATGTCTACGATGACTGCAATGCCACCTACAGCCGCCGAATGCCAGTACTGGTCACATAGCCATTCGCTTCCAACGGCAACAGCAGGCAGTCCTGACAGTCCTTTGTCCCTGGCTCTCCTCCACGCTCAAGAGCTGTCTCCCACATATAACACTTCTGTGCTTTTGCCTCCTTTTACTCCTCTACACTGGCATGTATGCCTAACTTTGCTGCATAAGGAACATCAGGCTTATCACCAAGCCACTCTTGACCCTAATTGGGACGCTTGCTGATATTTAGCAACAATGTCTCATATTTGAGATATCTTATAATTACATATAAGAAGGTTTTAGTATGTTAAAATGAAGGCATAAGGATCTGATAGTGTTCTAAGTGCATTTTTCGTAACGCCGCTTTACCAGACATACATGAACTTTTAATTGTTCAGCCTTATTTTACGGTATGGAAATTCTCATATTATTAATTAATTGGAATGATATGTCCCTTGTAGAAGGGTAGAGATGATAATGTGCATGTGGTTATCTACAACAGGGTAACTGTACTTTTTGGTGTATTTTGTACATCATCCAATTGTATTTACAATTCACTGTTTTTTGTAAATCTAAAGGTCTATAAGTTTAGTTTTAGTTTAATTATTCCTTGGCACTCTGCACAGAGCACAGTGCCGCACCATCTCACCTTTAAGTATTTGAAATTGAAATATTTAAAAGTATTAATTTAAGAAAAAATCCTATGCATTGATTTGTCAGTGTTTAATTAATTTATATTCTTTTTTCTCTTTTTTGAGTATCATTTATTCATTTTTATCACAAATGGTCACCATTTTGTACTTGCTATTGTATAATGTAAATGTCTCCTGGGTTTATTCCCAACGACACGAAATATGTTTTAATTACAACAAATGTAAATCTTCTCTGTACGTCATTTATGCCATGTTTGAAGTGAAACTGTGAAAAGTATGTGTGAACTGTGAAACATTTACATTAGGTTTCAAAAACATTTTTAAAACGTTTAAAAAACGTGTCCTTCGAAACATTTAAATTAGGTTTCAAAAACATTTTAAAAACGTTTTTAAAACATTTACATACAAATATTTATTAAATGTTTTTAAAATGTTTTACAGAAAAATGTTTATAAAACGTTTTAAAAATATTTTTAAAATGTTTTACAAATGTTTGCAGAAAACGTTTTTAAAACATTACTTTGATGGGCATGATAAACATTTTAAAAACGTTTTCTGCAAACCTTTTTAAAATGTTTTATGTAAACATTTTAAAACGTTTTTAAAACGTTTTTAAAACGTTTGCATGCTATCTGGGTTAACAGTTTTCTCTAAAACGCAGACGACTGGCAATTACTAAGATCCACGAATTTGAAACTTTGAAAAGTTGTCATACCTGCAAAAGATACAATACAAATATACTTGGGGGGTAGGGTGGGGTGAGATGAATTAACGGTAACAGCTGTACCTTGTCCTCGGGTGTCTCACCGATGGAATTCAGTATGTAGCTTCGTTCCACCTCACTGATCCTCTTGTGTTTAGCTGGCGTGTCTGCCGTCACCACAAACCACACCACGACCCACACCAGGTTGCCTATTCCTGATTGACACAGCAGTAAGTATATCTGAACATGAATGACAACTATGTAAGGGTGCTAAATAAAGACTTTTAAGACCAACAAAAAACGTTTCGTTGATAATTTTATATCCATTGTTTTTCTCGAAAAAGAGTCTCTAAGATAGTAATTTTACCAAGAATTAAAAGCTAATGTTGTTTTAAATGAAGATCAAGTTTAGACATAATAATATAAAATAATAGTAGATGGATGATAGGGTGTACTACCGGCCAGATAAAAGATGGAGCCCCAGCCGTTGTCAAATCCGTAGACACACAACAAGGCGGACAGGGAGAAGGTGAGCACGTTTCCTACTGATAGACCTTCAGAGCAGAAAAGAGTCTTCAGTGGTTAATCCCCTACACTAATACCTACACTAATACCTACACTAATACCTACACTAATGTCTGACTATGAAGAATGTAAAAACATCTCTCAATAGACTGACAAAGAACCCAACCAGCCCTGACAGGTTGAGTACCACACGATGTAGCAGAAGGAGGACAGTTACCAGTAAAGCTGAAGGAAACTAGTTTGCTCCTCTCAAGTTTCGGCGCCCATCTGCCCATCATGGAGTGAACGCAAGGAAAAGAGACACCCTGAAACACACCAAGAAACATCTTGAACTATACTGTGGTACCCGTAAACCTCTTGGGCAGACGACAAAGATTTGCGTGAAATATTGAAGCACTAAACAGACATGGAAAAGACAGTTTAATAATCGGACGAGAACGACTACTTTGTACGTAAATAAATAAAAACAAAACACTGCAATCATACTGTTCATCATTCAAACAAAAAAAAACAACAAACGGGAAAATGTTGTACACTAAATGTGACAAGCTGGGCCATACACACAGCACATCACCGACAATAAAACTGTAATAAATATTAAGAAATCGAGAGTAAATGAAAGAAACGAACCGCTGCTATTCCAAGAAGAAACCTGAGGGCGTAGACTAAGTAGACGTTAGCACGTGCAGCCAGGAACGTGGCCAGGGTGCACAAGGCACAGATAGCCTGGCAAACCCCCCACACGCGTTGCCCACCATAGCGACCGGCCAGCCAGCCACCCGGAATTTGAGTGAAGATGTACCTGAGACACAAGGCGGGAGATACACAGTGCACCTGCTTTTTTACAGCAAGTGTGTAGATAAGCTCCTTCTTCACAAGGACTTCAACTGAATATGTGGTTTTGAAAAAAAGACATAGTTCTTTGTATATTTAATACTAATAATAAACAATAATTATAATAAAATTGATTTGTACAACGCTTTTACCCAACATTAAAGGTGGGTTCCAAACACTTTACTATTTCTAGTGGTGCCAGCTCTACGGACTGAGACTTTTTAATTCAAAGCTAAAGACATTGACATAATTAGAAATTAAGTGATAAGGTTTGATAAATATTAAGAACATGAAGTATGTTTCGTTCAGAATGCGTGGAGACTAAAAACTTCGTTCACAGTTTTACATTTGATAGACACTGTGTGTGTGTGTTGTCAGGACTTTGTATTTATTTTATTCTGATAGTTTTTCAATATATTAATACATAAAGCAGCTCACCCGTAGAAATACATAGACAAAAGTCGTGCTTGCGTCCCTTTATCCCAGTCAAATTCGCCAGTCTAAAATAATACAGAATCAGTAAAACTATCTTCTTAATTAAAAAAAAGGAAAATAATTAAGAGAATTAGGTGCACTGCCCTTATCACAATTAGTTACCTATTAAAAAATAGTTCAAAAATAAGCATTTTATAATCCACACAATATGCTGCAATATATATATAATCTTTTTATAAGTAAAAAACATTCTAAACAATATATAATATGATAAATTTCAATTTATACAACTGAAGTTAATTGATACTTGAACATATTCCTATTGTATCAAATAAGAAGATATTTTTAAAACAGTTGACCAAAACAAATAAAACTAAAAGGTTAATAAATAGGAAAATAAGATATATTATATATATTGAAAGACGCAAAAAGCTTGCAAGACAGTCAACTCTGTAGCCTATTAGTGAATGCGATAATAAGGAAATATATTGATGAAGCAGGTGTCGCTGCTACAGACACAAACATTAGTTCAATGTTAACACACGATGAGCTCACCTCAGTGCGCGTGGTTCTCGTGGATTCCAGACTGCAGTCGCTGTCACTGACTTCATCCTGTGAAGTGAAAGGTGAATCAGAGGTTACATCCGGGAACGCTGTGCTGTGTCCATAGTCTATGCCATGATCATCCGAGATCCTTTGACCCGCTTGACCGGAAGTGACGTTGAGGCGGGGCGTGCGCACCATGCAGATGATGGCCACACTGAGGTTCACACGAACAACGTACACGACGAGAAAGCCGAAAAAGCACAGTATGGAGAGGTTCCATCTTTGAGAACAAAGTGCGGGAGCTAGCAGGAGAAAAACAGATGTAACAAACACCTGAAGCAAAAGATCCTTTTACAGTTTAAACTAAATTTAACAGAGAGCTCAGTTTTTTTAAATCAGCATAAAAAAATTATTAATTTTTTTGCCATTTGATTCAGAAACATTGATTGAATGTCGTAATCTGATATTGGATTTGCAAGTAAAATTGGAAGCGTAGGAGAATACGATTTTAAGTTGGTAAGTACTAATAAAGTAAAATTCTTGATTGTTCAAAATCGATTACTTATAATTAAACATAAATATAACCTATATATGCATTAAATAACACACATATATATAAAAGCAATAGCACCACGCAAAAATATCACAAGTAGTTTTTATGGTAAATAATAAAACTCTATAATATTAACCCACACTTTTAAAGATTTTCCTCACACAGTTGATTGCAATATACAGTCGTATACCTTTTAAAAATGCGTTATAAAGATCTTTACATTCATTGCACAATACAATCGTAAGCCTACAATTACCTTTGATAAAGACATTTATTTTAGCATTACATTTTTTCGGTTCCAATATTACCAATGCTCAATGATTTGTCTGAAAAAGAGCAGTTATATTCAAACTAAATTATTGTTTTCGTTTCATACTTCATTAGATCCTTTAACTTTATATTTTAAACATTTTTTTATCAAGTATAGTAGCCAATTATCCCACATGTAGAAGAGACCTAAAATGATCAAAGTGAAAAGATAAGAAACAAGAAAAACTCTGCCTTACCTTTTAATGGCGCGATTTTGAAATCACAATTGGTCATTGTCCTTGCCTTTCATAACTTATTCTTCATGATACGTGCTTTCCTTTATATACTTTGTCTTGCCTTCAGAAGAACCAAAAGATGTCAACTTTTGGGCCTAAAAGTTTTACATTTTAAATGCCCTCCACGTCCTCTCAGCCGTAAATAATTTTACTTTTGTGTTCGTGTCACGAAGGAACATTCGAAAGTCCATGCTAGTCAAGTTTACAGAATAAGCAATCTTTTTGGCAGGTAAGCAGTAACATTCCTCTCTGAACTTTCACACAAAAAGCGAGTAATGTATTCTCCATGCTGGATCAGGCATTGCTGTATGGGAAGAGTATGAGAGAGAGAGAGAGAGAAAGAGAGGGAACGAGAGAGAAAGAGAGAGAAAGAGAAAGAGAAAGAGAAAGAGAAAGAGAAAGAGAAAGAGAGACGGAGGGTAGGAATAGTAACTAGGTAGAACTGGAGCAAAGCCATTGTACATTTGCAGTACTATCACATCACACCATTTATATAGTCAGGACAGACCATGTGATACTTGCTTAAGTCTTAAAAACTATTTAAAAATGTAGTGGCCATGGTGGTGGTGAGTGCTTCAGAAGAATGTAAAGATTGTTGTTTCAGTGGAAAGTGTTTGAATTAAGGCTTTGCAGTTCAGAGATTCTTTCTTACCACAATCATGTTTTTCGATCGTCAATAATCTACAGAAATATACAGATTTCAATAATATATATATAAATATTAATTTCCTGTCCTCTGCTTGGTTGATCATTAATATTTGCTCTTGTTGGCGGGGTAGTGTTAATTGTTTGATGAAGTATTGTGTTGTGTAATTTATTATGATTGCACGAGCAGCTAAATAAAGTTGCTGGATACAGAGCTGGGCACAAACAAAGTTTTATCAGGGAAAAGTCTGAGTGGGTTACATGTAGTAGAGATACAGTGACTGTATGAGTGTCGATTTGTTATTCAAGGTGAAGCAGTTGGTTGAACTCTGTAATAATTTCCACATGTTCGACTATTTTACACCCAACATCAGCTGTTACGAGCCATCGAGTACGTCCACGATAGAATGTCAGAGGTACTTGTGATGTTAGCAGACAATAACATTGTAACAGTTGCCACAATTGACCATTCCCTAGAAAAGCTTCAGGATGTCAAGCCATGAGTAAAATACCAGAAAGAAAAAAATAACGGTGAAAATGCCTAACTTGATCTGTAATTACAATGCGCAGATGGGCGGTGTGGACCATCAGGACTGGCTTGTTTCAAAAGTTCATCGTTTCTATTCGTGGAGAGAAATGGTACTGATCCCTGGTTACTCGCTGCTTTGATATGACAGTAGTGAATGCATACATTGTGCATATAATTATCCACAGGCGAAAGTCAGTGTCACTCAAAGATTTCCAATTTCCACAGTTTATTTGAATAAAACTATCCAATGCGAGTATGCAGGAAGGCCCGAGGCACCCAGATTACCAACAGGGGCTAACATAGTCCGACACGTCGGTGTAGGACACTAATCAAATGCAGAGAAAAAAAGCAACAATAAAAAAATGTCAAAGCAAGCCCAAAACACATTGTGAGAAATACAATACAACCCTTTACCACACGTACTTTGAACCATATAATAATACATGGTGTTATCATTGGGGCTATGATTTCCCTTTTGCTAGGTCCTTTTATGTAAGGTTATAATATATGTTCTCATATTGTGAGATATTAAATGTGTTCTCATATTGTGCTAAGTGGTTCTTTTCTCACAAGTCATCCCGGTGTCATTTAAAGTACAGACTATATATACAACCAAAATTTAAAAAAAACATTTTTTTGTGTTCAAACTCCAGATAGCACAACTTGTACACCAGAAACAAAACTACTCAACACTATTTGGGAGATGAAAAGTATATTTGCGGAAATGTGTGGTATAGTACATGGTTCATTGGTTTATTTAGTATGAAAGTGCTTCCACTTCAAAGTGATTTTGGACGGGAATCTTTTATAAAGACTTGATGGTGCTTAGACTGGAGATAATTAGGCATCTGTGTAGACATGGACAACATTTTCTGCAATATATACTTTGTGAATGTGACGAAGTAGCTGCATTTATTGCTCCACAGTATGCAGACAGGCATGGCAGAATATTCTTAAGACGGTTTAGAAATGAATATGTTGTTATAATTTCGCATTACTTATATGAGAGACACCGTACAGCATTGCCTCTATCCAGTCATTTTATTTATTTATTGCTATGTTTCCGAATTTGTTTTAAGTTTTGTGCATTTTATCATTAAAATATTAGCCTGTAAGTTCTCTAAGGAACTCGCTTAAAAACAGAAGGCTGCCCGCTCAGTAGACGAGCCTTATATGGAATGTACCAAAGAAAATAGGGTTTGTTCGATAATTCCTTTGCTGAGGAGAAGCAGATGAGATGAACACTACATTATTATGATGACCATGAGTCATACGCCTGAAGAGGCAGACATTACCGGCAGTCACTGAGGCTTGCAAGGACCGGAAGTATGTTGCAGAGTATAATTTATTTATTTACTCTCCATTCTTTCCTGCGTTTTCGAAAACCAAACATAATAGCTGGTACATTAATATTTTTGCATCCAATCCCTTGCAATTAGTACCAGTCCACTTTTGCAGTTACTCTACATTCGCACCGACAGCCTCTCAGGGTACACAACTTGATTGTTGTCCAGAGTGACTCCCCCTGCCGAAACGTCAGCCTCCCTGGAAGCAGCAGGCACGTGGTGGAGATTCTGTTTATCGTCGCCTGTCTTGTTCTTGCCAATTACAAGCTCAGCGGCAGGAGGAGCAGCCCAGGTCTGCAGCTCACCGTCCGCCAGAAGGCCGTACAAGATGGCCCCCAGAATGGCCATGGCCGAGCACACGAAAAAAACGTGGCGCCACTCCTCGGCGGTCCTCTGTGAACAAAGAAAAAAAAGTTCAGTTAGAAAGGGATACAAGGACATAATGAAAAGAATGAGAAATTTGGAGATATGATAGAAAGAAAAATGAAAGAATAGCGAAAAGAATGAAAGATTTTGAGATTTGTATGTTACAGACAACTGATAACCTAGACAAGAAATAGCAATGAAAGAAAGAAGAAAACAAGACAAAGAGAAAAAACTAAAATTTAATAGCAGCAAGATAAAAAAAGTTAACGTGTGCAGAGGACTTAAAACATTGTAGAAGAGTATGCTGATGAACATATCTCACCTGGTTGTAACAAGGGTTTATTTTTATGCATGATCTTTTGTTTTCCATCAGGCAGAGGACGCCGGCGACCTTGTTTTGTCTTTCTTCCCCCTTCCCCTTTGTTGTATACCGCATACCAATGACCCCCATTTCAACAACCCTGACCCTCCCACTCTCATATCTCCTGACTTTATTTTTATTATTTTTTTTTTTTGGAAGGTATGAGTTTTTAACTCGGGCAGGGAAAGGAGGACGCACTCATCCCCGTCCCACACACAAGTACACATTCACACAGTCACACACGCACGCGTCACACAGATTCATCGTGGCCCTGACCTCATTTTGGGAGGGAAGGGGTGCTTTAGCCTTGAACTCATTTAATGAGACCCACCGGCAATGACCAACACAGCTGGGTGCGGTCACGTGACAGACAGGACTGAGGCGTACAAGTATGGTATTTGATAGACGGTTAATTGCCAGCAGTGCAATTATATTTAATAGTTACAACTGACAATTTTACCATTAAAATGTAATAATATGAC
This sequence comes from Pomacea canaliculata, assembly GCF_003073045.1. Taxonomy (NCBI): domain Eukaryota; kingdom Metazoa; phylum Mollusca; class Gastropoda; order Architaenioglossa; family Ampullariidae; genus Pomacea; species Pomacea canaliculata. The sequence continues at coordinate 29,201,032 of NC_037591.1, read as the reverse complement.
ATTATAAAAATGTCATAAATATTTACTTTTTTCTCATATAGCTGCATCCAAATTTACTACTGCGCTTCACACGTCACCCTCAATTCGTTTTTAGCTGTTACGAGCACAGACATCAAGGGTGTCCTCACACTGTTTATTGTTTTAGCATTGTGTTGGATAATGATGCGACTGATGTTGTGAAACTATGTCACGATGTTATTTGTAGACCAGACCGGTGTAGAAACCGTCCATGTTGCACAATTTGGTGCTTGATCTGTTTGAGGTTTTTACCAGCAATCAGTTGGCTTTGACAGCTGATGCTTTGGTGTAGTTGTCGCTGCTGTAGGAAGAAAATCTATGTTTTTATGGAAAGTCAAGGGTGGGTGTGGGGATGAAGTTCACTCGGCAAGTTTCAACAGAACAGAGATGTGTATTCATGAACAAAGTGTACTCACTGACTTTTGTAGCCAGTGTTTTTAGGAAATGAAAAGGAGTAGAAACTAGTTCTAAGGTCAAACAGAACATTTAGCAACAGCTCACTGTGTCCTGATTTGTTTTTTGTTTACCGAAGATTGCATCTTTCCTCTTGAAATTCAACTCATGCAGACAACGCTGTTTCTTAGAGATAAGATGACTTTGGCACTTCCTGATTTCTTGACAAATCCAGGTGTGATTGAAAGAAAAAAGTGAATACAATATTTCTCGTGTCTTTTCGTCATGAAATACCTCGGGAACATGTTTGTGTGATACTGTAGGCTCTATTTCTGGAGATTTTCGCTGAGCTCTCGGGTTAGCCGTTATGGAGATACTTTCGTATGGCCCGCACATTGTGTTATAAATATGAAATGGGTCTTTGAGCTGAAAAATGTCCATATATCTACTATAGATAGTTGTCGAGTGTGTGTGTGTGTGTGTGTGTGTGAGAGAGAGAGAATTTTCACTTTGGTAGGACAAAATTCCTGTATCACATTCGTCCTCCACCATTCTACAAAGGAACCAATTAAAACCCTCGACTAAACTTGAAATACTCTGTTGTGATTTGTTGTGCAACGGGCCCACCCCTGTGTAACCACGTAAGGGACAGGTGTATGTTACAACTGATAACCTAGACAAATGTACAAATAGAATCAGAGACTGACAAAAATGTAGTTAGAAGTAATTTGGAAATTAATAAACTTACACTGAACTCTTATGTAGATATGCTCGGCAATTTGTACGCTGAAGGAGAAAAACGACTAAAAGGTTTGTATCCGGTATCTCAAACAGGTCTGTTATTTTATTTCCATTTGTACTTACATTAGGGGTGAGTGCCCCGGCTATTACAGGCGCAATCATTCCTGGCACAGTGGCTACGGTGTTGGTGATACCATATAATACCCCAGCATGCCTGTTTGTAGATTAAAACATTGCATAAAAAGAATTAATAATTGTTGTTCTAATGACAAGAACGTTGCCACAGATGTCAACACGTTTTTTATGTCTAAGACAGAAAGCTTATACCGGGTATCAATAAACTGATCACGTCTGAAGCATGAAGGGATATATATGAGTCTTCATACACACCTGGGTGCGAGGTCGATGTGATTGACGGTGTACCCTGCGCGGTTGAGACCCAGGAAGAATGTACACATGCACAGCATCATCACCGCCAGGGGGCGCTGAGTGCAAGTCATGAAGCCTGCGGATGCAGTGCACACAGCTGATCCAACGAACGCTGCAACAAATGCGCTTCGTGTAATGTTTTCATCCACACATTTTCTCTTTAGGAAGAAAAAAGCAGAAAAAAAGAAGCGATTAAAAACTGCTCTTGGGAAAAGTATGAGGAGAAAATAAGGCAGAGAACATCGCCATTGCCAACCTTGTCGATAACGTTGACATGAGGAGACATGGAGGTGATAAGAGTGTACTTAAAGTAGTAACATAAGTAGTGTCGAGGATAATACAAAGTTGTGGTTGTCTTTGTTTGCGTGTTTTTCGTTTGCAGTACTTTTCTCATTGTAACATTCTCTTTGACAAGTTCTATGGTGTCACCAATAGACTTTGCGATCCCCATTTCCCAACCTACAAAGTATCTGGAAGAGTTTCCTGATGTTCTTGGTGCTGAGAACACCCCTCTCTCTCAACCTGTCAGCCACCTGCCCCACCACGACCGATGAGACTGCCTGACACAGGTAGGGAATGGCTGACAAACCGCCATTCTAAGAAAAACGTACAAACAACATCCATTACAATATCATTACCATGTTAAAGACGAGTTACAGTAAAGAAAATGAAACAGAGGAGACATAAAATATTCTCCTTTTCTAAAAGAGTAATTAATGTCGTAAAAACTATCTCCAGTCTAAGGTAAAAAGACTCTCTCTAGTCAATCTCTCATCTCTAACCCCAGGCTAAAAATTCATTAGTTACCTTATTAATGTCGAACTTCAGGACCTCTTTCATGAACATTGGAAGTGATGTCAACAAAGTGTAGTTGGTGTAGTTGTTTAGCATGTGCGCTGCGATACACCCCCAGATGGGTCCTGACTTCAGTATGGACAGCCACGGAGTCGGTAACTTTTCCTTGGAACACAAATGGGAATTAGCAGAGGATATAGAGATGCAAAATTGCTTCTCTACTTCACTTCTTGAACTGTAATTTTCGCCTCTCAAGAGTATAACCCTGACTTGTTTCTACTTTTAATATCTTTTAGTTACATTTTCATCGTCTTTTGTACAACTTTTACATTTAGATAATTGACTTAAACCACATTTAACTGTCTTTGTAAGATGAAGAAATATAATTCCGGTCCCTGCTTTCGGGAACTGAAAGTGTCCCTGATTGTATTATCACACCATCCCGGTACATGACATTAGTCTCCAGAGGTCTTTGCTGGTGTCTTGCAATACTCAGAATTATGTTCGTGAACTTTTCGATAATTTTATTTTATTTTACTTTTTTTGTCTTTCTTCCTGTTCGCGACCAAGTTACAATGACACAGATTCCCTTGCCAGATCAGATATAGAAGACAATATTGTATGTCTACATTCAGCCTAACTCGATAATTTAGTGGACCAATGAGATTGCACGATTCTCAGAGGTGTTCATGAAGGTCCGTCCAGCGACCTTTGACTTATGTGACTTTAAAAACGACACTCACCTTGGTCTCTGGGGTTTCCTGAATGGAGTTTAGTATGTAGTTTTTTTCAGCCTCACTGATTCGCTTGTGTTTGGCAGGCGTGTCGGCCGTTACTGCAAACCACACCATCACTAACAGCAGGTTGCCTGCCCCTAAAGTGGATTAAAAAAAACGTGAAACTAATTCACTTTTGATAGAGCTACATGAAAAGTTATTGGCTGTATCTGGTTTCTTGTTACAATAGTGTTTGTGTTATTGTCTGTCTGTTTGTAATCTACGTGAAAAATTATTATTTTAACCAATGGCATAATTTTTTAGAGTAAATACCAAAGACGACCTTTACTAATGTTTATTAAGAGCTGAAACTACAATACAAAGGTTCATTTTTGCTCTTGCCACTACATGTACTACCAGAGAGATAGAAGATGGACGCCCAGCCGTTGTCGAATCCGTAGACACAAAGGACAGCGGACAGAGGGAAAGTTAAAACATTGCCGATTGCTGTTCCTGATGGAAACAAAGAACCAGTCAAATCTGACTTTTTAAACACACCGTCGGCTTGAGTGTCGCAAAATATTTTTCACCTTTTTAACAATTTAATCATCTATGGACAGGAATTCTGTTTCACTTTTAATCTTAAGCTGCTGATCTGCGGAAAACAGTCGATGGAAACAAAGAAAACAAAAAAAACAACTTTAACTACAAATTAAAACATGATCTAGCTCTCACTCCCCTTCCTCCAAAAATAAAGGGGAAACGACTAATAAAAGGAGAGTTGGTTAATCTGCACAATGTTGGACTCTCTGATGAAATACTCAAATATTAGAGAGCAAGGACAAGTAAAATGTATGTTGCATAAATCTACTTATGTATTCAGTCCATTTATCTGGGGAGCATGGTTTACTTTAATAGGCAGAGTGGTATGAGGAGACAAGTCAATGGAACCTTTACCAGCAAAACTGAAGGCAACAAGTTTGCTTCGCTCCAGAGTTGGAGCCCATCGGCCCATCATGGAATGTAAGCATGGAATAGTTACACCCTGAAAGACACCAGGACACCTGGTAAAGTAAGCACTCAAGAAAGAAGTCAATATTTTCCTAATTAACTACCACTTCCTTTACCTTGACATATTTTCGTTACCACCAACGTAGACAAAAAATTACAAGTCATCCGGTTTTTGTACTAAGGTCTATTTGTTTTATCTTTTGTTTATTATTCAAAGCTGGAGGGTGAATACAAAAATTTGTATACTTGTTTTTTTGTGCTGACTTCAAGACAACGGATATTTGTTATGTATACCGTATTCGTGACTAATGTGAATAGGACTGACTTAGAAAAGGTAAAGCACAGATGAAAACTGGTGTAAAGGGAACTAAATCCTAAAACTGGTTAAGCATTTTTAATTCACGTATTCAAAGCAGGTGCACATTACCGCTGCAAGGCCCAGGATAAATCGGAGGAAATAAATAATGTAAACATTAGCACGTGCAGCGAGGGGCACGGCCAGGGTACTGAGGGCACACACGGCCTGACAAATCCCCAACACTCGTCGTCCTCCGTAGCGACCGGCCAGCCAGCCGCCCGGAATTTGCGTGAAAATGTACCTAGGAAAGAAATACAAACAGTAAACTGTACTCAGATCTGCTGCATTTCTCAGGAAAGGCGTGACCAAACCCACGAACACACAATCCAAACTCGTCCAACCTTCCCAGTTTATTCTCAAAGTGACCTACCCGTAGAAATACATGGACAGCAGGCGAGACTGCGTTCCTTTATCCCAGTCAAACTCACCATCCTGAAACAAAGGATTCACTTCTTAATATTGTAGCGGCGACAAAATGATTTGGTAAATATGTCCAAGGATTCCAATTTGGGTGGGGGCGTTAGTGATTTCCTTCTTCTTACCGACATCAAGATGCGTGGGTGGTCGAGAGGACAGAAAAAAGGGAAGGAAACAATGGAAGGAAAAAAGAATGTAAAGATATCAAGAGCAGACGAATGAAAAAAATAAATAAAAAGAGAAGAAAAAGGAAAGGAAAAAAGGATAAGGAAAATAAATAGTTCAATAACAGAGACGATCACTCACATACATGGAAGCTGCACCATCTCCTGTTCTAAGAACACAGTTCTCCTCGTCATCCGCTGTCACGAGGATGTCTTGGCTTGTGTCCCTTCCTCGTCCGTCCTCGGTCATCTTACCTGCGCTCATGACGTAATCAGTGGCAGGTGAAGTCAAACTCTGAGTAACGATGACAGCTCCAGTCGAGAAGGGAGGCTGCTCGCTGCCATTGATGCTCAGACCGGAAGTGCCGTTGGCATCTGGAGCGCGGACCATGCAGATGATGGCCACACTAAGATTGACGCGAACGACGTACAGGAAGAAGAGACTGAAGAAGGACAGGATGCTCAGGTTCCACCTTTGGGAGCAAAGGGCCGGCGCTACAATAAAAACAGAATAAATCATACAGGTCGCCAATCAATCACATCTAGCCTTTTCGTATAAATTCTTTTTTGAAGTATAAGACAAAAGCTAAGGTCAACCTAGCCACTCAACAACACTTTGGTCGACTTAGCCACTCACGTTTTGGAGGATCGGCTGCTGAAGACACTGCAATGGCCATCCCGGGACTTGCAGACAGCTTGGTACTCAGGACCAGTGAAGGGTGCTCCTTGTACAGTTATGGTAAGAGTACAGGATGTAACAACTTCACTCACTGACCTTCATCTTTGTCAGGCGTGGTTAGCCATGATGTCGGCTGCTTACGTATGACGCCTTACTTTTTTTTTTATCTCACCCTCCTTATCCTTTTATTTGTAAAAAAAAAAATCTTCCCTTGCTATATTGCTTGTCACAATATCTAGGTCAGGATAACCTAAATGTTTTGTACTTTTTTCTTCTGTTCTCATGTCTACCAGATTATGTACACTTCCATTCTAATTTTGTGTATTTATGGATGTGTGTCTGTGTACGTCCACGTGTCTGAGGACGTGCGTACGCTTGACAAATCAGCCACAAACTTTTTTATTTCATCTGTTTATACATGTGACAGAAAATTATGAAATATTCATGCTCACCCACTGTGCGGGCAGACACGGCCCTGACATGAATTTCCCCATTCACGCAACATAAACATGTTTTCTTCGGATCAACTTCTTACACAGCCTTTGAGGGGTTGGTCTTGCACTACAATGGACTCCCCCCTGTAAATTTTGGCTGCTGCGATTATTTAACCGTTATTTGTGGGTTTCTTGTCCCTGACATACAGACTTCGTGCTTTTTGCTGGCAGACCGTGACTAAACACCAGCTGCGCCTCCTTGTGACAGGTGGGTGGGGGATATGTTACACCTACAAATAATCTTCCTCCTGTCGACATCTGTGGGAACTGTATGACAACAGACGACACGTCATTTAACTTTCATCTCACCTTGTATCGTCTTGTCACACGTTAACGTGTGACGCAAGCAAACATACAGCACGCGCACGACGGATTGGTTCTCAGTCGACTCCGAATAATTTCATGTTTATAAAATAATTATTACAATTACATCCTCTACTCACGCCAATCTTTTTCTTTTTCCCTCTTCTCTTTTATTCTTTCTTTGTTGAGTCTGTTTTATTCTATTTACATTTTAATTACCTTTTAAAGTTTTAAGGGGCGCATTTTTTATTTATTATTATTATTATTATTATTATCATCATCATTATTATTATTATTATTATTATTATGGTAAAGCTTAGTAAAGGGTAGTGTTTACCACAACCTGCATAGATTGTCAGTTTCTCTTCTCGTGATGTGTACACGCGTGTCTTCAAATATCATCATGCACAGATATCAAGGTTATGAGTGAATGCATTTGCGTTGTCATGGTTACAGCCAATGGGAGACCTGGGACCTACTTTTTTAGTCTGAGGTCAAACGTGAGGTCATGAGTTTGACATCGTTTGGAACATGGTGACAGTTGTTGACATGAAAAGCAGTGTGTCGATATTTCACCTCACTGAGCTTTACACAGGCATGATAAAACATTGCTCCCTAATAGGCCTTTAACTCGCCCTTATCACGTGCTAGAATGTTTTTATTTTTAATTTGAGGACCAGTGTCCAGTAAAAAAGCCATTTTGTGACACTTTATCCAGCTGAAGTAAAGATGATTCTTACAGGTCTGTCACAACAGCTCGCACCACACGCGAGTTTCGCTTTAATGCACATGACAACACCGAACTAAGAACAAAAGCAAACGGCTTCTAAAACATCATTCTTTACCAAGTGTCCTGCGTCCCGAGGCAGGTAATTTATAGGGCTAGCGATCATCGACCCTCCATCTACTCAAGTTTCCATTTCATTTGTAGTCCTGTGGTGTCCGGTTACACGCCGGTACTACCCGTAGCACTCCTGCAGCACGCGCAAGGGACGTGGAGGAGGACAGCGACTACCTGGCACGTGCAGACAGGTGTGCGTGCCCGCCTTACCTGCCCTTGCTGACCGCGGCTGAATGTGTGCACGTTCTCACGTGCCCCCTGTCAAGTGTGCACACCAATCATTGGAATTAAAAACTGTTTTGTCCCTAAAAATGCCGGCACACTCCTTGTGCTCACTGCCGACTGTTTGATATTCATTTCACGAGCTGACATTTGGAGCCCGCGGCGATCGATGCCCTGATTGCGCTGCTGAGCCATCGATGTATCTGAGGCTTGTCACTAAAAACATTTACAATTTTCTTTGAGACAATTTTTTTATACAACTTTAGGAAGACCACAATTGTCTAAGTACTTTCTTTTTGCGTGCTTAGCCAACTAAACAATTACCTGTTTACCAAAATGTTTAGGTGCTACTTTTTTTTAAAATCAGACCACAACTTTCGCTAAAATCCACTCCATGTTTTCTTCACTTAATTTAGTTTTAAAAAGAGTTTTCTCTAGTTTCACTTTCTAATCACTTTCTACAAACAGTCTTTGCATACATTTTTTGTGGGTTTTCTTTTCGTTTAGCAGGGTAGTCTAATCTTCGGTACTAGCGGGTGGAAATGGGATATGAAGCAGCTGACAGGTGTGTCTTCTCTGCTAGACTCATCAGGGGTTGGGATAAATAGGAAAATAGAAATGTCATTGACAATACATATGTAGGCTGCAGTTATTTTTATTTTTCAGTGAAACCTTACTAACTAGAACAGTCAGAGAGTGAAACACCATTAACAGTCCACTTAATGTTTAATTCTCTCTCTCTTAACATAAACTGTTGTTGGCCCCAGAACTTAGTTGTACTTACACAGTTGTGTTGTACTTACACAGTTTTTCTTCTTCTTTTGTATGATATAGACAAGTTGATGCCGTTGGTATGTTTACTTTATCGTGCGAGACCCAGAAAAGTATTTTGGATGCAAATGGTGTATACACCGACTTTCATTCTACTGCCTGGCTAGCTTTATTCATTTTCAGGGATTCAGAACTTCCTTTATTTTGATTTCATTTGTAGCTTGTCCTGGGTTGTGCATCCTTCTCTACTGTATTATGGCCCATAACACTCGGGCGCACAGCTCTCATGTTTACAGCTCCCCATTCGAAAAATCTGTGACACCTTCCGTACTTTTTAACGTATGGCGAATCGCGAAGGAAATTGGATCCAACGGTTCGCGCATGGACGGTTTGGCTTGACATCTCGTCAAGGAAATAGAATGCAAGGCCTTTAGATGTAAAAACAACACAGACGATGGAGATAAACGACCCACACTTTTATCAGAAAATTGCGGAGGTTCAGCATACAGTAAGTAAGAATCGGTGGAGCGGTTGCTGAATCAATTTAAAAGACATTGTCGAATGTTTTGTTTGGAACTGCAGTCAAGGCGGCTTTAATCTGGCGAACCTTAGAAAGCTGTAAATTAAGTGATGCTTCGACATTTAAATGCTGGAATTGGTTTCGGCAAAAGAAAAAAGCACCTGTAATCAATATAGCCACCACCAGCTCTGCTACTACCAACACTGATACCAATACCGGCATGACTACTACCACCAATATTACTGTCACCGCCTTACCACCCCGACTACCATTACTACTACCACCACAACTGTCATCACCAGCATTACCACCACCACTGCCTCTACCTGTCATGATTACGTTGACGGCCTGAAGAGGAAAACAATGCAAGTCTGCTCATTGAAAATGATTTTATTTCAGCGCCCATCTGTCCATCGCCAACTACGACAACATTATTCTATTCCTCTGGCAGTCCGTCCAGCTAAAGACTGAGGCACGTCCACCAGACGCAGTAGAACTTCTGTGACAATATACCTCGGGTATCGCTTGTCTCTCCTTTCTGTTGAGGCAGTCTCGTGCTCGGACTTGAGACTATTGTGGTGATGCCTGTCACGTGACCCGTGCCTGTCGTCATTGAGCTCACAAGCACGTGCACCTTGCCAAGACAGGTGTGCATGGGTCTGTCTCTGTTTCCATGGCTGCCCATCTCCACAAACCCTAGCTGCCTTTTTAAAACTCGGCCGCTCTGACACCAACTTTATAAACTTTTACCATGACCAAATTCTTACTGTAGTGTTATCGTTCGATGAACAACAAGCCTCTGAAACGATGCTCTGTAGATGACAGAGAGTTGTTTTCCAATCGCTTTATTGCATTAGCCTTGCTCTTAGCCGTTGTTTTGTTTTGTTGAAATGTTCCTTGGCAACCCTTCAATAAAAACCAAACGCCACCATTTGAAATCTGATTTTTCCTCGTTTCTCATTTGAATATTTGTAATCTTCCCCAATATTTTAGTCGTGACAGTGTAGTTAGCTCCTCTGCCGTAAACTCGTAGTTGATTTATGGAATGTGCACTGTAGTTATAATGCCTAACAATTGTTTTCTCTGATGATGATGATGATGATGATGATGATGATGATGATGATGATGATGATGATGATGATGATGATGATGATGATGATGATGATGATGATGATGAAGAAAATGATGAGGATGATGATGGATTTTGCGATGTCATAAAGTGAACTTGTAGTGTCAAACTGTGTGAAAAACATAAACGTTAATGAGCGGAAAAACCACAAAAGGCAATAACAACCAAATTAAATAATAGATAAGGGGTTTTCATAGTAAAACAAAAGACAGATAATAACGTAATGCAACGATCGCATGTCTGCTGTGCATTGTGAGATGAGTTATTCTTATGTCATTGCCTACATAAAAATAACATAAAGCAGTTTTAAAGACAATCCAGTTCAGTGGCAACTCAACAACCTGTCGTAATACATTTTTTAATCTATTAAATTGTTCTCTTATTTTGTCGCTTTCTCATTACTTTTATTCGTTATCAATAATTGATCTACTTATTCATTCGTTCATTAATTCGTACGATTATTTTTTTTTTCTTCTTTTCTTTCGCTATGAAGATCCATGACATTTTATTTCATCCCTCATAAAAGTCAAAATATATTTGCATCATTTCGGCATTGAACATTTCCACTGAATATCTCGTCTAATATGTAATTATCCAAAACATTGCATTCATTTCCCCCCAACATCGCCCTTTACCGTTAAACTGGTTAGGTCTGGATGTTCTCAACATGCACCCGCCCCCCAAACCTCCCAAAGACAAGTCCTTGTGTCCAGCCACACGGTGTAGTTACTGGTCCATCAACTCCAACGATCGCTGGTTATCTTTCATTGTTTTTGCTTGTCCGCCGCACACACCACAGAAAGCTGAGGTATAGCAGGGTGTTGCATTTGAATATCTGAGTGTCTCGACTTGCGTGAGTATTTTTCTGTTTTGACACAAAAGCGATTTAAGGCGGGTTGTGCGGCACGTCGCCGCGCGGCAGGTCTGTATTTATGCGCGCAATGAGTTCCTTGCCGCACGTTCCCCCACACCGCGCCGCGCTCGGACTGCGGTCAACTGCATGTTGTAGTCGTCTTGTGGAGAAAACATCTCCACCCACATGTCAGAATCGATCAGCGGAGAGATAAAAAGATTAGGTTTTGTTTTTCCTTCCCAGGCCTTTATGCTTCTGGATCTTTAGATTCGTAGCTTGCTTAATGGTCATGGATGAGAAATGTATGCATATTGTTTCTTTCTTCCCCTCTGTCTTTTCTTGTAGAGTACACGCATTTATGCGTGAAAACACACACACACACACACACACACACACACACACACACACACACACACACACACACACACACACACACACACACACACACACACACACACACACATACGCGCACACACACACAAACGCATATACATACACAAGTATAATGAAGTAGCACAGATACGTTTTAGAACACATGCACGTAATGATTGATACAGAATATGCCATCAAAATTCTCGTATTTCTAAACTACTTTTTTAAAATCTCTACTTGATTGCTCATGTTGCTGTTAGAGCCTATTTCATTTATCTTTCTCTATGCTTCCACAGGTGACTCCGTCAATCCATCCTTCCGTCTTCCAGCCTATATTTCTTTATTTCATTTGTCTCTTTTTATTTTATTTACTATTTTTTTTTTATTTGTGTTTTTTCTTTTTTCTGTTCGTTCGTTCGTTTCTTTCTTCTTTCTACTCGTGCCCGGCGTCATTTTTGTTCTGAAATCTTTACATTTTTTTCGCCGTCTGTTTTGATTTGCTCATTCAATGTCTGTTCAATGAAACTTCATTTCATCATTTCTTTGCTGGTGGATGCTACAAATGTTGGTATTTGCATAATGTGGAGTATTTGGGTTTAAATCAGCTGCTCGCTTTCGGCTTGAGACAGCACTTTTCTTTTTTTGGCGGGAGGAGGTCGGGAAGCTGTCATGTCTCATCAATTCAGCTGAAAACTATACAATATCCAATAGCACATGCAAACGAAACACATGGCTCACCCATTACCCGAAAAACCCTATTTTGATGCCAGAGATTTTCATGAACCTCAAAAGATCAAAAGACTAAAGATCAGACCGTTGGAGCTTCGGAAATTTTTTTTCCTCTCGCACTTGTGTTGATTTCTGTTACTCATGTCCAGTGAAAAAGCAGTACTTCAGATATAGTAACTAGTCGAAATTGTGTGTGTGTGTGTGTGTGTTTTTTTGTTTTTTTTCATGGACCTTTTTTAATTTTTTCCTGGACACACACACACTCTTCGAAATCACACCAACACACATGTTAACCATGGAAGATTGTGTATACAGACCCGGTCTTACCATCAGGTCAACAGCAGAACCTTTCTTCCACATTTGTCCTGACAGGTCGCCGGCAGCCAACAAGAAGCACACGTGTCTGTCCCATCATGCACTCCTGTGTCCTTTCTATCTAGAGGCTCCTACTTGTCCCATTAAAATTTACATTATTATTCCTATTTACTTAATATACATTTACGTTGATATGAAAAAGCTTATAGATTTCCTACATGGACTGAGGTCTGCCATTGCCTTGGCGGACCGGATGTTCTCCTGGTTTAGGGTTTGTGTCAGAGTTTTGGTATCCAGGCTTTTATTTTGAACAAAATGCCAGGACAGGACAAAGAGATCGAAGTCAAAGTTTGTTAACTGACAACCGCGTGTTCACGCATGCGTGGAGCAGGTTTAAAAATCATAATTGCGGAAAGTTGTCTGTTTTTGTCCTCAACCGCATGAACTGCGGAACTGTCCCATAATACTCAGTCGTCTGATCTTTGAGTGCAGTGCTTATGTACGGAAAGGGAGTGAGTCCAGGTGATTACAATCATAGCTACTGATCTCCAGCACCTGGAGGAAACTGAAGACCTGTAATAGCCACGGGTGCTAATTATGCCTGTACCTACTAGGATGTATAATTTATTGTGTACTAACACAATTGTGTACTTATCACCTATCATCATCGTCATCGTGGTCGTAGTCGTTAGAAAAAAAAAGAATGTGAAAAAATTTCGCAAAGGAACGCATCACACGATTTTTTTTAATCAGTCTGTAGATACACGCACATACACACACAACTAACTCGCCCCCTACAACTCCCACGAAATTTCCAATTGATGATCACATCACCAAAAAGGGAGTGAAGACAAAGGAGGCTCAACAAGACAAGACGTCTGGAAGTGAGGGAGAGAACTCACTAGAGAGCCTTGAAAGATGGCTTCTCTTACAACCACGTATCTGATGACACGGTCGGCCAGGGACAAGACAAAAAAACCTACATTCGTTTGTATTCCATCCCACTTATTTTTTGCTTGTCTCGTGCGTCTCAAAACGTGACCAATCCATCCCGTGTGAAGCGGCGCGCGGAGTTGGTGAAAGGTGAACGCCACTTGTATTCCCTCTTGGCCAATCAGTTGCTTTCTCGATGGAGAGGTTCCTTAGTATCCATCTTTAAATCGATAATTGAGGTTCGCGAAATTTGACATTCGATCTCAACCGGAAAATCTTAAAGTTCACACTATCCATCGTCGTCCACGAAAAGAATTCGTTTAATCTTTGTTTTTTTAAACAATTTCGCATGCAAACAATGTTCAGATGCCAATAGTTTAAGTGATTTTATTAGATATCACTATTATCTCCAAACCAACCAGCTCATTTGTAGGCCATCCATTGCATCGATGAACAGATTCCAAGCTGCTGGTGGACAATGCACACGGTTTTCATAATTCAGGTATTTTGCCTAAAAATTAACATGAGGCTGCACGGTATATGTTGATAGAACAATGTCAAACAATTTGAAGAGACACACATTTTCTGCTTCCTTCTATAATTTTCTGTCCATTTTAACTGGTACTCCGAGGTCTCAAACTTTCACCTACCGAAGTGTATCTATATAATCGTTTCGTAAAGTTTCCTGCAAACATTCATTCCCGTTGCATATATTTACGATCTGTAACCTGTCCACGACGATTATAGCAAACATACATTTGCTGTTAAAACAAAGAAAATTTTAGAGCATCAGAGTACATGTATTGTTCTCATTGTCTACCTTTTTTTCAGAGTAGACAGCAAAATCCTAAGACTTTAACCAAAATCGTGTAACTAATTTTAAACACAATGTTTTAGGCCGTCAGGTAAACAAGAAAACAAGTCACTTTTTCTATATTGTATCCTGTGTGTTTGTGTCCAGACATTCACTGTACATCACGGCATACGGCCAATGAAGAATCATATCAAACTTTACATGCTTTCAAACAAAAACAAAACAACTGTTTGTGCTCCTTTTCTTGTTAAAAAAAAGTTTGTATCATTGGTGCATATCAGGCATTGCACACTCTCTTCCGCCACAATGAGAAAACGATTAAAGCTGGAACACTAAATGATTGCCTCTCATTTTTATTTTGAGACAGGGTTGGCTTTTTAAATGTGAATTGAGGGGGAAGCAAGTGAACGAGGATGTAAAATAAAGTGCATGGATTTTGTTGTTTTTGTTTTTGCTAGTCGTTTAGTCATTGCATGTTGTTTTTTTTTTTTTTGGGGGGGGGAAGGGAGGGAGGGTAGGAAAAGTAAAGAACAAAAATAAAAAGGGTTAAAAACATTACAAAAGTATGAGTGTGCAAGTTATTTCGCCCCCATCCCATCACACACAAGCCATGAACACGTACCTACATGCAAATATAGAGGCCAGCATATACATCAAATGACCTCTCATCTATCTCTCCTATTAAAATTTCAATTTAATATTTTTTCCTTCTGGTGCTACAGCCTCTTGTTTTTTTCAGCCAACTTTGTCTTTCAGAACTGGTTGCGTCTTCTGGTGAGAGGAAGAGAAACGAAACCCACGAGAGTCCTCGGGGGACCAATTATTATTTTGTTAATTGAAGTGAATGCACACTAAAGAACGCAGATACAAGAAGTCTCGCACATTCACCGTGAGTGGACACAGATGCTCAACATCCACAACTGGCAGAGCTCTTCACAACATCCATCTCTCGTTTTGACATCCACTGCCTCCACGACTTGACTTCAACTGCGGTCATTGTCAGACACTCATCATCCCCGAGTCCCAGCTACAATCATCGTCAGATACCTTACAGTAATATGCTTCTTTTCTTCTTTTCATGTTTCATCAACGGTGCTGTCCAACTGCATGCATTGGCGGTCTCACGAAACACTCTGTTAGTACAAGAAATCGAAATGTCCTCATTGATGTTTTCTTGACAATATCCATGGTTGCAATGTGTATATAGCATCATATAAACGCGAGTGTCCTCATCCTTTGGCCATTTTATAGAGTGTGGCGATGTGTGCATGTATTTATGTGTATATATATATTGTGCGTGTGGTTCTGACATTGATAAAAATACTTATTTTTCTCACAATTTCTTGCAAAAGTACTCCCATCGTTTTGGGAAAGGTCGTAGATCGCGCAAGCAAGCCTGTACGAGAGACAGCTAGTGAGAAGAGACAGAGACCTCATGTGACAACATCTCAATGATTATCTCCCCTTCACTAGAAACGGCCGGCAGTGTTCCCCTCCCTTCCTACCTCCCCGCCTTTACTCATTCTTGGTTGTCCTCAGATCCCATACGTCATCACACAAGCAACACACATACACTACAATCGATGAGAAGAATTTCCCAGAAAGTCAAAGCAAACATCCAATCAGAAAGATTAGTGTGCGATAATAAAATAAAACAAACCCAGGATCAATCTTTTCCAGATATTTTTAGCGCAGTTAATAAATATGATTGCGCTTACTGATGTTATTGGTAACATGTTAGCAGTTACAGACAGATAGCTAACTAGCTAGAGATAGACAGATAGAGAAGCGTACGATTGTAAAAAAAGAAAAAAAAATACAACTTAACGGTCTAATAGCGCCTTTGCACAGCAACCATTAGAGGAAACTCGGGACAATGTACTCAATCACTCACTCCGCGCACAAAAATAAACACCGCTCATGCAGCCATATTTGCACTTTTCTCCGCAATACATCTGCGGAAGGGCAATTAAGCCAGCACGTGATACGGCTGCAGAAGGAAAGAGTGACAATTACCATCCGAGATCGGAAGATGCCCTCGTGTAGTATTAGGACCGAGCGTTTCAATGTACAGTCACGTGGAAGTAAAGCGACTGGCAATCAGTCAAGGTGAGACAACCACTTTCTGAACAAAGAACACGACAGACACCAGCAGCGAGCGCTACACAGAGGGCGCTTTGCTAGACAGTTGAGCCACTCCTCCCGTCTGCCATCTGCAGGCTGCTTTTATTTGCTTCTTTCTTTCTTTTTGTAGTTTTTTTGTTGTTTGTTTGTTTGTTTTTGTTGTTTGTTTGTTTTTTGTTTGTTTGTTTGTTTGTTTGTTTGTTTTGGTAGTTTTTTTCTGTAGTTTGTCGTTTATTTTTTTGTTGTTGCTTTTTTAGTTTGTTCGTTGTTTATTTTTTCTTGTCCTATCTTTATTCTTCTTACCCTTTCTCCGCCCCCACACAGTTTCCAGTGCCTGGCGCCCCGTGACGGCTGGGTGGAGCAATTTAGCATGCACCACGCCGCGTAGCACTGACATCTCAAATGATATTTTGATGTATAAGTTATTTCCCCTTCGATTATCACGTTCTGGCGTATCGAGGCTGACAATTACCAGGAAAGAGCAGGACGAAATGAGTAGAATGCAATTTACGAATCGACGAACCACTTGAGCAGTCATTAAGGTCCTCCTCGGGTTATTACGCCTCCTCCGGCGCACTTTTTTCTGGAGGCTACTTGTAATGTCCTTGTTTAGCGTTACGTTTCTATTGTAATGAGTCTACGATGCTAATCGCTGCTGCAAAACAAATTGAAGCAATGAATGCAGTTACAGATTATAATCTTTCTCGGAACGATCATTTAGAAAGTATCAAAACCGTGTTTGGCACGTACCTTAAAATTTAGGAAGCGAATCTTTTTCCTCTCTCCTTCTCTCTCTCTCTCTCTCACACACACACACATATGAACATACAAACAAATAGACAAAAATATCTTGAGTTCTGAATTTAGTGAATCGGAATCTACTTACCACAGAGGTATATAATGATAGCCACAACATTACATTTGCTTTCTGTTCCCTCTCCCAATGGTATGTACCACAGACCACAAGCAAAAGTGTTTCTTCGTTTCCGATTATTTTAAAATATCATGTGAAGAGCATTGTGCACTACTTCTCTCGTTCAAGTAGCTGCTTTGGACACGTGGCGTGTTTAAAGTAAACAGTTCATCAGTCATCGCTGGACTGAGGCTCACGGAGGAGCACACGTCGTCTGTGGCCCATGCTCCTCCCATCTCCCATCTTTGCGGCTTGTCATTAGCGGTTGGCCCGAGGCTGGACTTACTAAATCATGGGATTGGCGCCGCTTGTCCCAGCAATCAACCCACAACCATTGTCATTAAGGGGGCTGGGGGTAGTTCATGGTAGCTTGGGGGTTGGAGCATCACCGGGTGTTGAAAAACTCGGAGCTGTCTTTACGAAACCCTTCGTTGTGTGGGCTGACGTGTACAGCAGACATCCAACGAATAATTTAAATTAAAAAAAAATGCTCGAAAACAACTGTAACAAGACCTAAACTAATAATTTTACCGTATTTATTAGTTTATGAGATAATATAACTCTGTATAGCGATGGTCTGTTTGTTTATAAGTGTATTTTTCACTCAGGAGAAAATAAAACTAATACTATTACTAGCTAATCAAATTATATTTAATAATATTCGTGCTCACAAGCTCTTGCTGAGTCTGTGTGTATATATATATTTTAAATACGAGTATTAGATTAGTAGAAACTCTGTCTACTTTTCGATAAACATCAACATTTCCATAATATTCTGCATTCATATTTGTATAATTTCCTGTTCCTGAAAGATGAAGCACTTTTTTCTGCTGTCTTAGAAGAAGACATGGTTGTGCATATATAGCAGACAAGTCTCTGAAAGACATTTATTCATTTATTCTATCAGACATTCAGAGCGTGTGTTCACTCTCTATGCGCATTGTCTTTGTCCTCCACTGAGCGAGGATTTGTGTGCAAGGGTCTGCGCATGCGCGTGTTGCGTCTGTGTGAATGATGCAACGGTCGCATCCCTCCTGCCTCAGAGAAGTCATGCAAGCAGTCTCACCAATCATAACCGTTTTCATTCCTATAAAATATGACATATATGTAAAAATTGGAACGAAGATTTTCTTATTCTGGGGACTGTTTTAGTTTTTAGTGTGTGTTTGCGTGTTTTTGTGTGTGTGTGTGAGAGAGAGAGAGACCAAATCCACGTCATCATCACCACCAGAGGTAGATGCATGCTGTATTTCTTGACTGGAAACACGTTGAAGTTCCGCAAACACACCGCACATCTAACTGTTGCCTGGATGTCTATTCGTTCTAGAATTCAACTAAAATTCTAGATGTTTCGGCCCAGCGTGGCAACGAACGCTGGACCCACCCACGAAGGGTCAAGGATGAAGGCGAGGTCAAGTATCACTCAAGCAGCTCCCACAGCACCGTTGGCGAGGTTCAGTGAATGATGGCCAGCCGCCGACTCAAAGAACAAGACAGACAGCTCTGCGGGTAAGGGAGGGACGAGCGATAAAAATACAAAATAAAATAAAATCCGACTCCAGCTTTGGACGGCTTTGAACGCCACCGACACGGAAGGAATCGCTTTTTTCTGGTCTAGCAATGGGGCGGCCTGGAGTGAGTCGTGCTCACTGATTGTGCTGCCTGTGGAGAACCCGCTGCACAGGAGGTAGGGGGAGGTCCGGAGCACAAGAGACCTTGTCATCGATGAAACCGTTGGTAGCTTCATCAGCAGGATCTCAAGGGTGGGGATTGGGGAGGAACCGTGTTAGGCAAGTTCAGTTCGGTCATGTGATCCTCCCTCCTCTTCTTGATGAAAGGCGGTTGCTGTTGGTAAAGAGAAAATCTTCAATTGTTTCATCTTTGCACGAGAGTTCTTATTTTTGCCGTAACAGCTGAATGGTTGGTTAAATGTTGGAACCTCTACAGACGGATTGTCGATGTATCATTATTTCGAGTGCGGTAAATAGGGGAGAGAATTCACTTTTGAATGACAGAAAGGTAGAAAGATCCCACTGTCCGATGGCTCGAGCTATACATAGACCACGAAGTCTATCACTTTCCTTGATCTATAGATGGATATTACGATGTCTATTATTTACTTTGGGGAAGTGGGTAACCTAGCGGTGACAGCACTGGCAACCGGACTTGCAGGCGAACAGACAAGTCCGTTCGATACCCGTATGACCCAGCAGACTGTGGAATGGGTACCCAACTCATTAGACTGTTGGGGAAGGTAAGGCAGCAATGTAGAGGAAATGTGTTCCATCCTCACAAGAATATGGTTCCGAAATAAAATTTTCTGATATGTACCCCACTCCCACCCCACACACCTCTCTTCTCTCTCTTTCTCTCTCTTTCTCTCGCTATACGATTATATATATATATCTTCACAGTCACTTGAGCAAACACGCTTTGTCCTGTGACAATCTGCTACGATCAACTTTAACAACCACGAGGCTGATTCACTTGTGCCAAGTCAATTGTCAATGTCCATGTATCCTCCTTACTCCCCATCAAAAGGTTTCAGACGATGTTGAAGACTCCATGTTAAATGACATGAGACCGTTAATAGCATTTGAAGCAACGGAAGTGAGATCTGGCGGCCCTGTAGAAGGTTTGCGAAATGAAGAACTCGTCCAACACAGCATTGGTGTTCCTGCCTAGCGCTTGGCAAAGCCAGAAACAAACCGTTTCCAGAATCACGGGACGTGACACGTTTGCCAGCCGAGAAAACGAACGACTATACCAACTTTTATTAACAGTTGCATAATTCCAGGCTGTGCTGGAAATCTCAAATATTCACACCACCAGCGTTTTTAGCAGAGGAATGTTGACAATGGAGAACAGCAAACGCTTCAGATTGAAGGACAGTCTTAAAATTATCGGAAGGTGCTAGAACGGCCACAAGAATGACAGAAATCCGCACCTTTAACGATGTGATTGTAATTTAAATTGAGATTTAAATCCGACATGCTCTTTTTTTCAATTCTCTCCCCAGCTGTTTCTCTTGTTGTCCTGCGCTGCCTTCCGGATCGAATTGCGTGGTCATTAATTGTGTGGGTTTAGGACCCATTCTTAGATGAACTTGATGCGAAGAGGTGGAAAATAAAGACTGACCAGCTCATACACAAGCAGCTGATGAAGGCAGCCTTTATTTTTAGGGGCTTTATCACTGTTATTAGCAGTCTTGATGAGGAGCTTCCGAGTGTATTTTTTTAAGCAGAAATGCAGATCACATTGAGTCCAGAACCATTACCACTTACTCAAACAAATAAAGGAGTTTTCCTTGATTTTTGTGAACTAAAATTTGAAGGTTTCAATAAACTATTTCTCCTTAAACAATCCTGGGTGGATGATGGTGATGGTGATGTTAATGATGATGAAATCGGAGATTTAGAAAAAAAAACAGCGGAAATGGAGATACATAAAAAGCAAAGAAGAAAAGTGAAAGCCTATAAAAGTCAAAAAGAGGCAGAGGACAAGGGAACTGGGACAGTTTGCTTTTTTTTAAGGAGACGCGACAAATGAAGAACATCCAGACAAATGCTCTCCTTGTCTCCTGGCAGCCGCCATAAGCCTGGCGACTCGCCCGCAGATTATCTGGCACCGGCGTCGCGCCCCCTGGGTGTCCCCGCTGTTCATCACAGTAAAGACAGCCAAGCACTGGGTGTGGAGACGGTCCCTGTGAAGACTAGAGCTTTTAACTTCTGGACTAGTCCTGAACATCTGTAGGCGTATGTCTTCTAGGAGCCCGAAATAGTCCTGAACATCGTGTGTATTCAAAGAACTCGATATGAAGAAGGGTGGATGAAGGGTCAGGCGATTTTTGATTCATAGTATTGTCTTCCAGCTTAAAAACTTCTCTAGGTCATCTAAGGGCAATAAAAGCTTTTGTGGGTGGATATTCGTCTGAGCAACTTTCATATTCCAATATTTTAATTTTATTTGATGATATAAAAGAGCACAAACTACAACAGATTTCAAGTGGTTGAAGAGAGAGATAGAGTTTCATGGTTACCTTTTGAATCAGCAGGTAGGATGGTAGAAGAAATAAGAAATCTTTCTTTACTAGCATCGTGATAGGATAATCAGACTACTCAGCGAAATTTGAAGCCACAGTATAAGTACGACTTCTTGCCTTCAAGCACAGTTTAAGGTCTAAGAAATTAATTGAATTTTAGTTGTTTTAAATCACATGTTTTACAATGTGTTGGTTTTTGTGTGACCCAAATTACACTTAAAATGCAATTAATTTGTTTGTGCTGTCAGTGAACTAGTAAACAACTGGGGGCACGCATGTATATAGATATGGGTAATTTTTATTATGTAAGCCTCCTATATGTATCTCTCTCACACACACACGTACATATTATTTCATCACCTCTCATCAAGCTCTCCTGCTTCAACTCACAAACAGTCTCACAGAAAAGCGAAGTGGCACAAAGAGCCCTTAAGAACACACGAGCACACGCGCGTGCACACACACACACACACACAATGGGTATGAGAGAACAGACAGAGGGATGAAAAATAGTTTGAAGAAAACCGCGAGGCTAAGAGAAAGTACATTACCCCCCCCCCCCCACCAACACACGCACACGCACACGCACACACCACACGCACACGTACATACACACATACGCACAAGCAAGCACAAACACACACACAAGACACGCACACAACCGCACAAGCAAGCACACAGTTCACACAGACTGCAAGAGAGAGCATCAGAGATGCGGATGCCACGTGCCCGGTCAGCATCCCCACTGACGGCGCCAACGGGCGGAGCGCACGTGCAACATCACTTCACGAGGCGTTGGAAGCGCACGCGCGCGACTATATAACGCGCTTTCGCCCTCCTCTGCGTTCTTCTCTCAGCCGCCTGCTGCCTTCCTTTCTTCCTTTGTTGGCGAGGACTGGGCCTCTTGTTTGTAGTGACATTCGCCGGACTCTCATCCGCTGCTAAAAGGTTCATGCTCAGATATACTATATTGCGGACTTATTGTGCGAGCGATACAATATTTTACTTGGTTGTAATTATTTCGTAGATAGCAAAATATTTTTATTTAGTTGTTCTTTATTTCCTTATTTTGTTATATTCCTTTCTTCGCTTTATGTTTTAATTAATGATAAATATAGAGGCTTTAAATTTTGTGTCGCTTTCTCTTCTGTCGCCCTTAATCTAAAATTTATTTTCTTTTTCATTGAATCCCATGTTTATGACAAAGTTGTTTAAAACACCGAGAGTAGTAATCATGTCTAACAAATAAATGTCTTTAGAGCAAAAAAATAAATAATTAATAATAATAAAGATAAATCTGAAACTTTGTTCTTATTTTTTCTGTAGGTGCTTCACCTGCCGTTGAGCCGAGAAGAAAACTGTTCTTCAGAACAAGGAGTTGGTTTCTAAAAGTTTTCAAACAAAGCATCACAAGAGCCCCGAGTTGTAGAGACAATGTGCCGCCAACCGTCCAAAGTCGTCAGCGCCGTGGTGTTGTTCGTGTTTGTGATGATGATGGTCGCGTGCTCTGCTGTGCCGCTCGAGGACCTCGATGACACCGACGACGAAATCAAGGTAAGTGAGCGAAAGTAAAGACAGTTTGTTCGAACACTTTCCGCCGCCATTGCACGTTGGTCTACGTCAGAGACGTTGTCTGCCAGCCACGTAATTACGTCTCCCTCACGTTGCTTTGCTCGTATTCGTCTGACACTAAATTTGAGCGAACATACGATTTATATTGCTCTTTATATCTCTTCACACCATCCAACGATAGACAAGAGAAGATTTTGGAGGCGTGAAGAGAAAGAAAGAGATCCCCAGGCAATACGAAGAACATAAAAAAAAAATATGTATATAAAATTGACTTCGTGTTCATCTTTATCGTCTGCTCTTTAAAAAAGATCGGAATACTTTTAGGTCCTTATGGTTCCATTACATCTTTCAAAAGAAAAAAACAAAAATCCACGAAAGTCTGTCAAAACACAAATAGAGGACACTAGAGGTACAGACGCCAGGAATTCAATGCAGGATCAAGCGGCAGCCATATATTCACACTGAATAGGAACAGAAAAGACATTGACAGTTTAAAGACTATTGCCTTTAGAAGTCCATTCGATCGCAATGACATTTACTGTTGGTATTCAGATCGACTTGGTTCCCTCGTAAAGGTTAGCGAGTTCTACACTGGTGAGAGGAACTGTGAACAGTTCAAGTTAGAAATTTGCTTTAGCGAGTTTGGAACAAGTATGGAACAGGTTTGGTAAAACAAATTTAGGTTAGACTATTCTTTTAATGACTCTACAGTTAGGCAGGCAGACATAAAAGCGGAAAGCCTCCGATATAGTGCCAAGTTCTTAAACATTTATTCCTCCAATATTTAAATGTGGGATGCGGCCAACAGGAAACCTGTGCTCACCCAGGCGTTGAGAAGTCGGACTCCTTCATGCAACCTCGCGAACATCGGCTTAGAGTTGGGGAGAGAAATACTTTGCAAGCTCATGAGCAGGTACCAAACGAACCTTGCTAGCTCCGATCAGCCCACGTGACCAAGCGATACTATCGGATGTAAAGTTCATTTAGGATGGGGGCTGTTTTGAGTCTGTTTGACCAGATTTTGAGGTATGATTTGAATGAAGAAAAACTGTGCGTAGTGGTATTCACATCTTGAGGGATGATTTGAAAGGAAAAACAAAAAGGTGTGTAGTGGTATTTTTTCGCGGCTTCTGTTCTATTGCGGATTCGGGTTTCATGGCGTTTTGACAACCACATACGGGCAAGAAAATTGAGGGAATCCCCCACCGAGAGGAGGATAGCGTTAATTAGTCCCGTCCCATCCTTTGCTTCAGAAATGATGAAGTTAACGAAGATCAAACCAAGGCAGCTTCTTTCTTCGCGGAGATCGCTTGCACAAATAATACTTGCTTCTTCAGCAACCACCTTTCTCCCTCTTTTCTCTCGCTAAAAGCTGGTATTTAGTGATTTAATGAAATGTAAGAGATCGTATTCCGGCTAGCCTGGCTGCTCGTATTCTAGTATACAAATTCTGGATCAGAATACTGATGATGGTCCAGCCACAAAAGGTTTTTCGCGAGGTCTTCACCATGCTTCTTGAAGGATGAGAGATCCGGATATTGCTTTTTCTGATAGCCTCGCTGGAGAGGTTCTAAAGCCCATCATCTCTAGAAAAACATGCATCAGGCCACATTTACCGTCTGGAAACAGACCTCATGATGTTGATAACACTCGTGAAAGTTTCTACTTTCCACTAGAGAACATTATGTGATGACCAAACAGCATATAGCGCATAAAGGGCAGTCATTGTACATCATTACAACTTTACTGTTTCCATAAAGGTTCATATATTAATATAGTCACAGTCATTTATAATATTGATAGGGGCCCACCTACCGCAGGAAAATACTGCGATTCTTTAATGCTCACCAGTTCTCTGGCCATTTTAAATCCCAGTGCAAGCTCCAGGAGACTCATGCTGAGTTGTTTTCAACATCCTGCCAAACAACAAATACAAAATGAACTGACGAAATATTCGAGTTTACTACAAGAACGAGGCTTTCGCTTCCTGTTTGCTGTCAACAATACGAGAAAAAACAAATGTTGCAAACTCTTTTGTCAATTGGAGTTAAAGATCTTAAGCTTTATGGTCTGTTGAGTTTTTAGTGTGTTGATTTCGGGAAAGAAGGAGAAGGTAGAAGAAAAGTCGACGACTTTGCAACACCAATAAAAATAATAAAGCAACAAGAAGTTTGGGATGAGTTCCAAAGGTTGGCTTTCAGAGGAGATCTGCTCTCGTACCAACAAATATCGTAAATACAACGATGTCTCACAACAAGAATTTCTTAGGATTTATACGTAGAAGAGCGACACCCAGCGTCGTGTGCGTAGGTCTGTGCAAGGGAGACAACGAACAGACTACAAACAAGGTGTACTGCGAGAAACAGTTACCAGGTTTTTCCATTAATTTAAGAAAGCTATTGTTGTTTAATAATGGTGGATTTCGTAGTTATTAAAGCACGTACTAGTAAACTCAAGCAAGCACACACACGAAAACACAGAATAAAGAGCAAAGGTCTTTATCTTCTTGGATTTATCATCGCCCGCAGTTCTGACTATACTTCAAATATCTGTGTCAAGAAATATACTGCTAATATAGAATATATTCAAAATGTATACAATCATAAAAACAAGAGATTAACAACGATGTCACGCACCTGCAGAAGGTCAGAGATCAATCGCTTGCCAATTCCTACTTCACTCACTTAACTGCTGTCTGCAAGCTCCTGAATTTTTCTCCTCTTGGACAGTTTGCTGCTATTGGCAACATAAACTGCTGGCATCATTTTACCACTATTTTATCGCCTTTTATTGTGGGTTTTACTACTTGATTTGCCGAGTTTACTGTGTTGGAGTGTTAGAGATGTCGATTTAACGAAACTGGAATGACAGTGAGAAAAGGTCACACTGTCGTTAACTTAAATTTTACTTCATCTGCGTCAATATGTCTGCAATGAAATATGAGCTTATCTTTATCAGAGGTAGGGAAACCCAAACGAAAATTTGCTTTCCAGGACAAATGTATTTGAAATTCGTGTATCAAATTTCTCCGCAAAGCTCGCCTCTTTGTGGAAACTTCTTATTGAAGGTTGTATGTTGGCATCCGACAACACCATCTTCCCTTGGGGTTGCTGTTGTCGCAGAAGTGAGCGTCAAGATGTCTTAGTGTCGGTGGACTGTCTGTGGCACCATTTTGTACTTTGTGAGAGGCTAGGGGTTGATTTAGGCAGACTGTCAGCATTCCCTTCTATTTACTGTCTTTGCACCGATGCCGTCAAGAAGTTTCTTCCGCCACCTGCCGCAGGGGAAGACCACTGACCCTTTAATGCTCTCGGGTTCTTCGCAACTTCGATCGTTTTAAATCCCAGTAAAGCATCCAATACAGACATTCCATACAGAGAAAATGCAATCCATGTGCGTTTAGAAAGTTCAGACCTAGCCTTAGAAAGTTCAAACTTGGCTTCAGAGAGCTCAACCTTTTATCTTGCTACTCTCGTGGATGACGCAGCAGAAGGGACTGAACCTATCTGTTCCCTTGTCCCTCCCTCCTGGACCAGCCCTCCGTTAATTGCTCAATCCATTACAAAGAGGCGGACGACTAATTAAATCTCCCTTGTTGCTGCTTTGTCGGCGTTGTCTCCCTGACCTTTCCAGCTTTCTCTGGAACCATGACGGCTTAAATTTTCATCAGCAACACCCGTTCTTCCTTGCTTTGTAGAAACAGATGCAACCTTTGGGGGAACCTCTTCTGCGCAGACAGACAAATTTGGCGGATTTTATTTAAGAACACAGTTATCAGATTCATGGCGCATGGGTACTGAGAAGTTTGACATGCCAAATTCTTCGCAATCCTAAACTGAGAACAATTTTCAGCTGATAAATAAATGAATAAATAAATAAATATCAAACTGGAAAGAATCTAAACTGAAAAGCGTTACCCAACATGGATTGTTGAGATGGAATGATACTATAGCTGTTTGTGTGGCTCTGTGTCCTTGTTAAGTAATTACTAGTCGGGTGTGAAAGGGAGTGTTTTACAAGGCTAATATTTACAAGGCTTCTTCCTCTACCTTTTCTTATGAAAACAAAGAAGTATCGAACTCAGTTCACTTGAATCCAGAGGTTGACTTTCAATCCTGGTCTATGGCCAACTCGGTGGAGTCAAACCTGTCATTGCTGTTACTGCTACACAGCAACGGGAGGGGTAGGGAATACAACTCAAACAGGGCTTTAGCTAGGATGCCTGGAAGGAGAAAGGAAATAGATATTCACTAGAGGTACACCTAACCAGAAGCAATAATAAGCAATCCTCATCCTACAGTTCTTCGTCTTGTGTCCAGCTCGACGGAGTCGTCCATTGCCCGCTGTCTTCCGTTGTAGGCCCTCTTTGGATTTCAATGACACTCTCCTTCATTTAGCTACCTTGTTCTTTAAGTCAATAAATCTGTTATTATTTCTTGAAAACCTTACACATAGTTTAAGCTTAATTAATTTTATATAATTGAACATTCACAGTATTATAAACACTCCATTTTCACACACTCTGCGCTGACCAATAATAATAAAGACATCTTCATTCATCTACACCAGTACTGTTCTTTGTTTCCGTCTCATTTGAATCTTTTTCGAACATATAAACCTCATGTGCCTTTAGAGAAGTTTTAGTTTACCTATCACGTTTCTGGTCTTACTGCCAATGGATGCACTTGTCGGCTGTTTGATTCCATGCCTACGTGACATCTTAGTAGGAACTGTTAGTCTGCTTCACATTTAATATTGATTGTCAACTGTCCACAAACTGTGCTCTTAGCAAGTTTATTATTCTAACAGTGCATTTCTTTACCCACAACTCACTCTTTTTGCACAGATTCTGCTAATAACAGTAATTAACGAAATTGCCTTGATAATATTTTCTACAGATTATAGGTCCATGTTTTATGACCAGGCTCGAGTGATTAGGTTTTGATCTTCCAAAGTGAGTGTCTTTCCTACCCATGAAGATGGGATGCTTCACATTTTTGAGGCGGTCAGAAGGAATCGGGTTGAGGTGCCTTCACGATGCCTTAATTTTTCTCTTCTCCTAGACCTGTCCTCTATTGTGTTTGAAATACCTCAGGAGCTAAAATGGTTGCAACCTCGAGATACAAAACAAAATCAACGAAATCAGCTAACAATATATTTTTTCCTTGAAAAATCTTCTGTGGCAGATCTCTAATCCTGAATCTTATTTCGAAGCTGATTCTTAAGATAAACATTGCTAAACCGCAAACAGGAGTGGCAACAAAATAGACAACAACAGCTTCGCCAGCAGAAGCAACAACAACAGCAGTAGGGCAAACTCAGCTCACGGGTCCTTGGATCGAAATGAAAATTCATCCTTCATTCGAAAAAAGGAGAATATTGTGAAATAATCCATCTAACACGAGCCTTCTACGACACAGAAATACCGCCCACATGTATCAAGCTTTGGATGCAGTGGACAAGTCATAGAAATAGGATTTGATCTTCTGCCAGTCACTGACCTTCTTAGGAGAAACAGGAGGACATGAAGATCAAGTGTTTAAACATGTTAGTTTGAAAATGTCGAGGATAGCTGCACTAACACTCTTCACAATTCTGGCCTGAGTGAGAATGGAACTCAAGAGACTTCAAGACATTGCTTATACTCTGAGAAGACCAACTTCAAGTCAAGTGCTGGCAGTAATGGAGTGAGCAGAAATAATGATACGAACACTGAAACAGGCATCCATTATTGTTACTAATATTTTACTATTGTTTTTCTTTTTTTAGTACAGCACTTTGAGCTCGCCTTTAATGGTGGAGAAAAGTGTTATATAAATCAACTTTATTATTATTATTATTATTATTATTATTATTATTATTATTATTATTATTATTATTATTATTATTATTATTATTATTATTATTATTATTATTATTATTAAACCGTCCTTATCCCCTTTCCATACTTGCTGGAGCCCCTCGAGTTACAGATTAAAGAAGGGATGATAAGCACAGGGTTACACACGTTTGCAAGTTTTGAACTTTGCACTTATTGTACTGTTGCACAATAATCTCAGACACCGAGAGCTGACAGACATCACCGAGCAGCTCCGTTCTCTTGACTACAAACGACAGTCTCTATGTGACGTCAGAACACGTGACCACACCTGTTTTCTTGATTAACTTCATTTGGTAGGTTTTTAAGCGAGTAACACAGGTAGTCCAGGGTGAGACGTATTCAATGCAACTGGTGTAGAAAAAAAAAAAGAAATACAGACCTGATTGGCCCACAAAAAAACCCAAACGGATGCAGCCATTCTTCAAAGAGATTAATTAACTTTTCATTATCTGCGTGGAGTCAACGTCTGCTGGCCCTGCCACTGGCTGACATGATTTAGACGATGGAGGTGATGCCACAGAATTCAACTGTGGTGTGCTTCAATCTCTTTGGCTGCAACCTTGAGAAACATGTATAAACTGAAGAGACAATCACATTTTTTGCTGTTTAATATGCTAAATTTCTTAATATTGTAAAGCAAATTCAACAAGCCTCGAGACAAATCATTGTTCTCTATTTCTGAGAAGTATGAAAACTGAAATATGCGAAGCTGGAAGAACGTTCATCCTTGAGAAAGTAGTTTTAATTCTTCTTTAATTTAAACATATTGAATCAGGATTAACCGACGTCCTTTGTATGTACTTGTAGAGTTTATGACTAACTAGAAAGGTTATCGCTGATGGACAATGAGAACTGTCATTGTCATGTTGATAAAAATTGAGTCCTTGTGCCTTTCGTGCTAGTCTAGCTCTCTATTTTCAATCTCTTTTTGTTTATGAATAAAAATAAAAATAAATAACAATCACAAATCACCCGAAAAAGTAGCTACCCGAAGCATCTTCGTTAGCTCTATGATGTACATTTTTATCTTACATAATACGAGTTTAGCATCAGTTCAAACTACACTGTTGAACTCACTTTACTGTCAAAAACTTTCTTCATTGTGTGAGAGATAAAAACATTCACATTTCAAGGAACGTCTGCTGTAGGCCTGTCGTTTTCTTCACAAATCACCTGCAAAAGAACACAAACCTTGTAGCAGATGAACTCAATCCAAACCCAGCTCGACTTCCATAATAAACTGTGGCGCATTTTTACAGTTGTCCGCACGAGACACATTTTTGTGGTCGTGACATTAGATAAATAAATGTTCAAAGCAGAAACACAAAACAAAATAGCGAAATCACCCCCCAAGGCAAACAGGTTGCGAAGGATTTGCCGGTCTCGGGTTCAAATCCATTAGCAGAATAATGTCACAAGTTGTGAGAGCATTGAACTGATGGTCTTTTTCTTCCTGAAAAAAAAAAGGAAAATAATTTCCTGGGTAAGACAATAAAACGACTGTCGCATCTACTTGTCTTTTTCCGGACTAATTAACAGCCAAGAATAAGCAAGATTAGAAAAATAATAGTCTTTATTTTTTTTCCTATTACCTCTCTTATCATGTTTGTTGGTTAGCGTGTTTGTGTGTGTGCATGAGAGTCCGTCTCACAGATTCAATGTATGTCAGTATGTTCCCCTTATGTATCAGTCTATTACGGGTTATTTCTCTCTCTTTCTATCTCTCTCACACACAAGCGCGCAGAGCGATAGAGAGACTGACAAAGAAAGGGATTGAGATAGAATAAAAAAGAAGTTAACGGATATGAACGGTCTGTCAGCGCGTGCAGGTCAGCGAGCGAGAAGAAAACATGCGATAAGCTGAAGGAACAACAATGAAGTATCCCTTGCTGCTTGTTTATTTGATTCTACGTTTATCTGTTTCATTAACCAGGCCCACAGCTCACCGTTGTTATTTCTCTCCTTATCTGCACTGCCTCAAAGTTTACTCCACGTCATTTCCGTCAATGTGCGCAGACGACACTCGCCATTTGGAAGGCGGCAGTGGCTTGCTGTTTATTTGATTAAAACTTCGGGATTGAACACATCTCTGAAACCACCTTTGTTTTTGTTTTGGAAAAGTACCTTGTTCTTTTTTGTTCGTATCTTTGTAATCTCTCCAACAAACGTGTACATCCACACAAAACACAGAGAGAGAGAAAAAAGTGCTCTGTTTATCTATTATCTCTGTTATTTTTGTCTTTATTTCTCTCTGTGTTGATGTCCAGCGTTTCCTACTCACCCTTCAGGCATCCATCCAAATAGTCTGTCTAGCACCTGTGTAGACACTGTACTAGACTGGAAGACATGTGTGGCTCTTCAAAGCTGAGCCGGAGGTCGGAAATTAATTAGGAGCCTGGCAGGAGCGACTTCACCACTTGAACACGCAGGACGAGATTTGGCGATGTGTTCTTTGTAGCCTGTTACAACATGAAGGTTGTCATAGTTCTGCATTAATCTCACCCCTTCCCCAGCTATGATGTATTTCAATCTTTAAAAATAAACACTCTGACATCGAACATAGGAAACTCTTTGCGTTCCCTCCTCTTCCATCCCCACTGCACCCATAAATAAACAAATAAACAGCTATATGACAAGCTAATGACACCCAGTGTTTTATTGATATATGACTGTCTTCATTGACTCTAGTAAGCCTTTAATTATGTGTAAATATTCTCTTGTTTGAGATAGCAGTGCTTAATGCCCGGTAATGTACCACAACTTCGTTGGTTGCCATGGCAACAGAGTTCACTTTTAATGTACATCAATCCTGAAAACATTATATTTTCTAGTCAGAAATAAAGGAAACAATGTATTGTGTACTGTTTGTATAAATTATTCCCCTTTCGTAATTTCGTTGGTTGACCGTTAATGTTTTTTGAGATCACAAATCGACTTGCCCAGTGTAGACGAACATGGATTTTAGCTGTTGGCCCAATATTTCCATGCGGTGTTCATTTCGAATAATATCTGCCGGAAACCTAACAATAATATAAATTCTATGTGGTGTTGCACTCGTTGAACGCCTCCGTTGTTTGTGGCCAACGTTCGCATGTCGGGTCCTTCGTGCCGCCAACGTTTATACTTTCTCTCGGCAAACTCGGCAAACCGAGGACGAGCATTCAGTGAAACGCCTCCTCATCGCCCCACTGCTCTTTGCTGTTATCGTGACCCTAACCTCTCTCACTCCCTCTCTCCTTCCTTCTCTCCTCCCTCTCTCCTCCCTCTCTCCCTCCCTCCCCCCTCCGTTCGCATCCCTCGCTCCTAGAGCTGATGTCACGTGGGCAGGAATCACCAAATCCCATTAGGAGCAGCAAAGCAACGACATCAAACACAAACGGCGTTAAACGGGAGCTCAGTAACTATCATCACTTTGAAGTCTACAAGTAAGTATGTAGCGTGTGATTGGGTTCTAGAGTTTTATTGGTGGAATGTCATGGAAGTCGGGTATTTCTACAGTTGTAAGCAGCAGAAAACGTGTAACTATATGCTCGTGTGAGGTCTTGGCGTAGCCGACTGAAGACTGAACTGAATCAACAACAAAAAAATGTTGTGATGCGAGGAACGGTAAAGGAGATCCTGTATTTTTGTTCTTTTTTTTTTTCGTGTCTTTATTTAGCTTATTCCTTGTTGCTCCTGTGAGGAGCATAGGGCCGCAAATTTCATGTCTTTATTTTATGTAAATTACCTTCACAGTTGAAGTTTTTGTCGTAAAATGGAGAAAGAATTAAATTTCTTGATTTGCCCTAAGGGGAGGGCGATGAAAAGGAACGGACACGGGAGAGAAAAGAGAAAATGGGAGGTATCGAAAAGAATGATGGAGTCTGACAGGAAAAAGAATCAAGTCAACGAAATATAGAATTCTCAGTTTCCGATAAACACTTGCATCTTTAAAATTCCTTTAAAAATTGAATTCACCGAGAATAAAAATCACGCATTTTGTTAAATATACAGTCACGTATTCACGAGAGTTCGAAAGTCAAGCTATCTACTTCTTGGTTAAATTTTTATAAGGCTTTCATCAAACAAGTTTGCATACGCTAAAAAATGGATTTCTCCTGAAAGTTGATCCTCCAAGAACACAATATTAGTTTGCTTATCTGTCTCCAACATTTTTATTTGATTTAATAAACGTTTTTTGCAAGGGAAAAAAAACTTCCTGTTTAAAATACTGGTCAGATTTATTCTTCACGATCTTTAAATGGCTTTGAGTCGGCAAGAGAGGAGAAGATAGAGAAGGAGAGGAAGAAACAGATGAGGAAGTATCGAGGCAGACGATGAAGTAGAGGAGGAAGCATCAGGAACAGACGAAAAAAGGACTTTATATAGAAGGTCAATAAAATGAAGAGAGTGGGTCAGAAGGAGAAAAAGGGAATGTCTTTGTCAAAAACACACAGACTGGTTTGTCCGGTACAAAGGTTAATGTTTCACCCCAAGGACCGGCCGTTGCAAGCCTTCCACCATTTTCCTCCCAGTCTTGTATCACGATGTTGTCGTCTACGGCACGGTCATGAGGACAACAAACAAAATTCTTCATTTTCACAAACACTACCCCTGTCGTGCCACAAACAAAGGGATTGCGTGTTGCTGGTCCTCAAAGATAGGTCCTGATGTCGTGTAATGCATTTAATGCCAGTTCCTTGATAATGAGAATTATTATGTTTTTCCTTTGTTTGCTTTCCCAATCTTTCTGAGGGGAGGTTCTTGCTTTCTGTGTGTTCTTTTTCAAACGTGGAGCAGGCACGGATAAATACAATCTTATTTGGTAAATAAGAAATTGCGTAGTTTTCGTCTTTAATTCCGAGAGTAGTATCTTTCGAGGTACTGAAAGGTTCTCTTTTAAAGAAAAATCGTTGCAGCTGAGCTGGAATAAACTGAAGGCAGTGAGGCAGAACATGAGAAAAAAGGAGGAAGTAGGTAAGGTGAGTACACAAAGTGTCAACTTATTTTGGTTACGGGTTACCGTTACATGTCGGAAGTGTTACCACTACATTCTTTTGTAGTATGATAATCGTACTAAAACTTTGGACAGGAAATGCAGTGAAATGACAGAATATGAATATGAGAAATCGTTTGTCCTTTCTTTGTCTGGCGAGAGTGGACGCTTGGGTGAGCAGACTCGTGTCGACCGCCAACAACTTACCGCGGGACAGAAAAATAACGAGATTTCACGCAATCATCTGAGGTGAAATAATCTAGTATGAAGTGGCAGAGAGAATATTTGACATCTATCCAATTTATTATTTTGGAAACAGATTGAGAGGAAATAGGGGGAGGGCGCAAAGACCTGAGTAGTGCGCAAGCGTGCGATTCAGCCGGAAGTCCGGTCACCAACATGGCTTCCCGGCTTACGTAAGTCTTAAAGAAGGTGACTAATATATCAAACAAATCATCAACAAGGTGGGGAGGTTGGAGGATGGAGGACTGCAGCTGTAGCGGAAATCAAACTATTGTTGGGTTGATCCTAGATGGACACCGTCCGTTTCTCTTGCATAATGGACAATGAATGACACACAAAATGAAAAATAAATACTAAACATATATGCGCGCTGGAAATGGGCTGGAAATGTTTTATGAAAAGCAAACACACGTGGAGCTGCGCGCGACGATTGAAAGAGAGAAAGAGTAGAAATTTCTGTTTGCCGAAGAGTCCGCCCAGAATTAGTCGATGTCCCATAGTCAGGTTTATAAGGCCGAGAAATTATTCATGAACAGCCGTTTAGTAAAGCCTAGGGCAACGTGTTCCATCCTCAGCAATCGATTTGGATGCGATTTAGGGGGACTAACTTTGTTTGCGAGTTATCGCCTGCGCCTTGTCATCAGAATTAAGTACTCGAGGTACTGTATGTCTTTGTGTCCAAGTCCTGCCTCCACATCCTACAGCTCTGCTCTGGGGACTCTTCTCCGTCTTTTATTTTCTAATCCTTTTCTATTCTTTCTTTCTCATTTCTGTAGATTGTATCATCTTTCTTTCTGATTCTATTGATGATTGTGTCTTTTTTTATTTCCATTTGGTCATCAAGACAGATCGCTTTCCTTACTCCACGTTATCTACTTGTAAACGATATTCGGGATTGACACTCCGGTTGAAATGTCCTTTCTGTGTGGAAATTAGCACCTGGTGTTTGCCTCCTACTAAAAGGTAAAGAATTTACTTGACAATTTTGATATTTTCAACAATCCTGTCAAATTCGGTAAGGTTCGGCGATGTAAAAAGTATTGAAACCCCAGACAAATCAAAATCAATCTTTGCTTTCTTTTTTTTTTCACACGAGATTTTGATTAACTGAAAGGATATTTTTACTGCAAATCTCTTTTCATATTTAGTTCTTGTTAAGTTTTTTTATGATTTCTGGTCAATGTGAGCGATAGCTAAAGATTTCTCCAATTTCATTAATGCTGTGTGGATGTCGAGTAGATGAGGCTGTCTTCACACAGTCTGACTAAAGCCGACCTCACAATTCGGACGATGCCCGAGGAGTAAACTTATAGTCTGAAACAGGAAGTTGATTAAATTATCACAAAAATATATTGAATTATTGAAACATTACCACTGCTTATGAAGATTTTGTTTTGTCGCAATCATCACTCATTAACGCCTTCATTTCACTTACAAAAAAGAAAAGAGAAACAGACAAATAAAAATTAAAAGTGTAACAGCCTTTTGACTGTTACTTGAAGGAATGCGACTTCGCTCTTTGGCCCCAATGAAACCTAAGTTTGTGTAATGTATTGCATTTGTTTTCTATCATTGTTTGCAGCAAATAAAAGAATAGGCCTTGATCCTGTTTACTCATAAATCTTCTCAGCACTCTTAGCTTTTTCTCTCTTGCCTGTGCACTTACGGTCAAATTCTCTTTTTCATATTTCCATAAATTCCTTTTGGCTTGCAACATTTCTTCTGTGTTTCGATTAATTTATCGCAATGCTTTCTTCCTTCTCACCATTTATCTCTCTTTCTCTTTCCTTCTAGCTGTTTATCTATTCAATATTTTATCCTTTTTTCTTCTTTTCCTTTTTCTTTCAAACCATCAGTAAGAATCTGTCATCCTGTGTTCAGATCTCATCCTGGAAACGCATTTTTTTCTCTTCTGGTGGCTGTTGTTTTTTCTGACTGGCTTCCCGTCCCACCTCTTTAACGTCCTGTTTAAAGTCATTAAAATCAAATTATAATTACTTGTGTTGTCTTGCAAGGTTTATGCATTCATAAACTTGACACATATGACAAAGTCCAGAGTTTGAGCGCGGTCGTGTCCGTTTGAGACCAGCTGCTTGTATGGAACTTAACCGGATCCTTAACAAAATTAACAAAAACATGAACAGCTCTTTGAGTTCAGTAAGAGATGCTGTGGTGATAAGCAGCAACACGTCTCGTAGAAACATTCTCTTTACTAGTCGCTTCCTCACATCCTCTCTCTCTCGCTAAAGAGTAAGCAGAGAAAGAGAGATGGAGTGTGGGCGACCGGAGGACGGAAGGTGGAAAAAAAAAAGTCGTAAAATGTTATCGCCTGCCAGTGCATCTCGTTTCCAGCCGGAATGACCGCTCAGGGAAAGATAACTGCACTTTATACCTCCCCAAGTTTCTAATTATTACAAAACTGTGGAGCAGCAGCCGAGCAGACGACATGGCAGTTTACTTCTAGATGGTCGATCTGTGAACAGCCAAGCGTTCTCACCAGTCACCTTCATGGCTTACGATCTTGATGTTCGTTCTCTGAACTGCTGCCTCGTCCATATCTTGTTTTCAATAAGACACAAGCATTTTTTCAACAAAATGAGGCCACAGCCTCGACCATTGGCTTTATTTCTTAGCAGGCGAGAAACCTCCGTGCACTATCAGAGAAGAGTGAAAAGAAAGAACCTTCCTGTCCCTAATTACCCAACACCTAATAATAAAAGAAAGAAAGGAGTGCGAACAAACAAAGAAAGACAATTAAATTTCGTAAAGGAGAAAATTATTTTGAGGTCGTCATGACGTGGGAGCGAGGGAAGAAAGTTATCCGATGTACGGATCAGATAAACAATGCATGTGAAAATAGGAGGCAGAGCCTTTGTTTCAAAGTAAAATCAAAAGAATTCCCAACGGGCAAGCTGGCGAAGGATGGCAGTAATGAAATCTCAAGATTCCTGTAAGACAGCTGCCCATGAATAACGAAAGCTTTCGGGAGCTTTCAAGGGTTTCTAATGTTATCATAAGTGTCACAGAGGATAGAGAACAGTTGCTACACCTTGTAGATAATTTAATCTGTTCAAGTATTGACACTTGCAGGGATTTCCCTAATGACTAACATCTCAGGATGTAAAAACTATTATTAAATATTATTTCATTAACATCTTATCGCCTTTATCAGCTCACAGACTGCTCATGAACTGACCGTGTCACATAAAACTGGACCTTGGTCGTCCACATGACATCCCAGTAAATATAAATTCAAAGTTTTGTAATATTTTTGTGTTGTTTATTTTGCAAACAGCAACGACTCTTGTACATTATCACGAAAGCCATTCCTTCTCCACATCTCTGATAAGGCTGCAAAAAAAAATCATCACCTTCAAAATAAAACTAAATAATAGAAACACCAAAACAACAACAACAATACTTTTGATGACTTTGCTTTCATGAGGACGAGCTGTCAGCCTCTCAATCTCTCTGTGGGAGACTGTCCACCTCTTGTCCCCCATTTGGCACCAAGTTATGTTGTTCCTGTGGATTAAGAAACCATTGTTTTCTTGCTGGCGCTTCCCTAAACGCTGCTCTGTCTCTCACGTCTTCAGACCGTGTTCAGCACGTAGTGTTCTGCTAGCGGCCTGCCATAGCCATGGGGCGATGTTCTCAGTTGTTGTTTGTCTGATGCCATTGCATGTAACCCCTTTGCCCTCTGTATGTCCTCATTGTACGTACTAATGACCATAACTAAAGAAAAACATATCGGCATTAAAGATAGAAAAGGAAGGGGATATTAATACGACCACGCGCAATATAGATACCTAATTAGATAAAAGTAAAACGTAGAACTCTAAGGTTGCTAAAGCAAAATGAGAAAACTATTGAAAATCAGACATAATTAAGTCTGGAATGCAAGCGAAAGCTTTTTCTTAGCTCGTACTCAGAAACAAATAACAGACAATCTCAGGTCTCCCAACTGACCAAGCCCTTGACAACGAATCTGTTCACAATCCTGTCGTCTAAACTGTTGGCGTTTTTATGTGCATGGGGATAGTTGGGGGCTTGTCTCTTGAGATATTGGGGAAATAGTATTTGCGCTGAGCCTCACCTAATGATTACAAAAAAGTCCTTCTCTCGAGTTCTTTGAGGATGACAGAAAGGAGACAAAAACTTCAGACAATCCTATAAGTCAATGATTATTTTTTGTAGGTTGTGTAGGCAATTCATCTGTCTCGCTGGATTCCATCTCATGTCTGTAAATCTCTCGTGAACACTGACCAGCAGCGTACATTAAAAAAAAAACAAATAAGACTGTGATTCTGCCTTTGCATGTGAAGTATTGTGCACGCAGTCTTGATCTTGTTTTCTGTCGACAGGTCCCGTGGGTTCGGGTGAGCGCTCGTATGCCAACAAACATCCCACACTGTCAAACTCTCTCATATTTCTGTCATCATCACTGTAATAGTCTAAAAAAAGGTGCAAGAGCTTGAGGGGTAGAAACATCCGAGCCCTGACCCGACTGATTAGTAGAAATATCAAGTGCTCCCTGTGGGAACAAAGCCGAGAGACGGAGAGCCCCAAAAATGGTGACAGTTCGCAGGATACTCAAAAACTGGATTTCTTATTTCTTTTTTTTTCTTTTTTTCTTTTTTTTTTTTTTGAATAGGATGTATAAACTTTTTCTCAGAATACTTAACTTAAATACAACATCTTGGGAAATATAGGGAACCTATAGGTTATATAGACTGAATCTGTTGTTTCTTTCTTTTTCTTTTAATTCTTCCTCGATAGCTCTGTGTGTCAAATAATCGTTGGTTCTCTTCGTTTATCTATTATGTTGTCATTAACTCCTCTTTGGTTTTTTTTTCCGCTTTTCTTTTCTTTTTCCCTTCTTTTCGTCCTTTCTCCATCATTTCTTTCTTTCATTCCTGTGTCATTCGTTGCAATTTAACTTGCGCCTCTTAAGCAATCGCAAAATAAGGTTAGAGCGAATAACATTGGAAAAACGAGAACCAGAAACCCCGTTTGTCATTGCCTTCACCTACAGTTGCCCCTTTGGGCTGTCACCAGGCCTTTTCTCCGCTAGAAGATAGTGTAATTTGCAATCCGCCAAAACACTGTGTTCCTAATAATGTTTTTCTTTTCTGATGGCATGGACTCGGTTAATTCTCTCCCCCTTCGCCACAGCCTTCTCACCAGCTTCCGCTTGCACCGTGATAGTTGTTTCCCTTTCCTGTCACCACCAAGGAAACGACCGCTTAGCACCCAAGTGAGCGGCGGCTTGTGTGAAGGTGTCGATGTCTTGAGTTCACGAGGACGATGTCAACTCCAAAGCTTCTGCCTAAAAAAGTTTATAGGAGAAGTTTGAAGCCGCTGGTTAAAATCTTTCTGCAGAAAAGTATCCTGATAATTGTTAGTATCGGAATATTATTAATTGCTTGCAGTTTAAAAAAAGCCGTGAAGTGATGGACCGATTGCATCTGCGCCACACAGGGGAGGTAATGGTAGGGGGCATAATTCGAGTATTACGAGAATTATGATTCTTGTAAGGGGGAGGAGAGAGGAGCTGCGAACTGAAACAGATCTCTCTGCACATGCGCCGCAACGTTTTATCGCCGATTAGTTTAAGTGCCAGACAATTTCATACACTGCCAGAGGTAAGCTGCATACCATTGTCATCGACAGTAATGTGTACAGGAGTCCGCATGACTGTTACTAAATACAGAAACACAGTTAGGGATTCACAAAGTTTCTTGGATACTGGCCAGCCTGGACAACCATAGTTTTCAGATATCAGATGGTTATCGGCCGAAAAAAATGTCATCATGGCCGAAAACTTTAGATTGTGACGAATACTCTGTCCGTCCGTTCGTCGGTCTGTCTGTCTAGACTCTGATTCTGTGGGTGAAAGATCTTTGTAAGCTCGCTTAAAGAGCTCAACGGGTGTCACCCGATCTTCACGCCATTGTCGGAGCAAGCAGCAACCTTTCGTGTTTGTGTATCGCTGTAGCACAAAAGAACGCATCTGCGTTCATAAGGCTATAATTCTGTCTTCTCGATGTTTCTTTCAGATTGCTGTTGAGAATACCTTTTTAATGCAAGGATTTATTGTCGCCATCCCCTCAGCTTTGTTTCGCTTTTAAGTGCAAGAGACACTAAACACCCGTCCCTCTACCCACCCTTCCTTTCAAAATGTTTTTGAAGCGAAGAAGTTTTCATAAATCGTAGCACTTGGGGACACGGAATATTTATGGCATAACAAGAAAACATTTTACAAGACAGTTGGGAAAATGGACTCTTGCTTTCTTTTGAGCTGGGTCTCTGTTTGTGTTAACTGTGAGAACACACCAACATGTGGTTCGACTCCAATCATGGGATCATAAAAAAAAAACAAAAACAGAGAGAGAGAAACAGGAACAGAAAGAAACACAGACAGAGAGCGGCTGCTTCTCACAACTTGACCGCCATTATCGCCTTCTGTCAACCATTAAAGAAGACATTCGTGACAAAAGAGGAGATAATGATGGCAAGGTAATGGAAGCCTCGTGGTGTGGACAGGGAAGTAAGTGAAGACTACGCTGGACCAGTGCTGCACAGTCAGGGTCAGGGTGGGCGCGGCGTCAAAGACAATTTATCAACGGGTGGAGGTCGGAAGCAGGTGTCGGGAAGTGAGGAATATAAAGAAGCTAAAAGGCCAGACTGAGTCCCAGGCTATGTAAATTCGGGAAGTGTAAGACATCATAAGGGCAGCTGGGAGCTGAGATGCCAGACACCACAGACTGAACAATTGCAGAAGGTGAGGGCCGAGCACAGAAGTGCCAGACCAAGCGAAAAATGACAGAACATTGCCCAAATACAAAACATGAGGCTAGTGAAGGATATTGTACAAGTGTAACAGTAAGTGCACAAGTTAAAGACGGGTTGAACATTACTGTCTATATCCAGCAAGAATATAAAAAAGTACAGAAATAATATTGCTTGTCTAAATGAGTTCCATTCGATAGTCTCTGAGGATGTCATTACTTTGCTATAAGCTCTTGAAAGATATATTTTAGCACGATGATTCATTTGTAAAAGAACGATGTAGATGACTACTATGTCCAGGAAGCTGTTTTTGGTGCTAATGTCTTGGGACTGTCTTGACAGCTGGTTGAGTACAAAATGTATAATGTCTCATGTGATGTGGAGGGGATATGGGCGGAGGGTGAGGGAAAATAAGAATTTCTTCTCTCTTTAAATCACGAAGAATCTGCGAAGAACAGTTACAATGTAACTGATAATCTCTTGGGCTTATGTCCATCGCAATATGCAAGTGCGCAAAGTTTTTCAGTCGGTGTTTGAATTTAAGATTTGTGTTTTGTAATAAACAAAATGCTCGAGAGATAATTTCTTTATACTTTTCTGCATTAATCTTTTTTGTTGTTGTTGTTTTTTTTTTTTGTTGTTTTTTTTTTTTTGTTTGTTTGTTTGAATGAGCAAGATGATGGCAAGATAAGAGGCACATTTGTAAATAAATTAGCTAATGTAATCTTCTGTCGTTTACAATTAGTCTTAAACAAACACACACACACACACATTCTCGAGGGAAAGATATGAAAGATAAATTGTTGATACATAAATTTAGGCGATGATGTAGACGACTTCCAGTAACATGCTGGCATCTGTCACTGACTGCAGATACGAAAGGAAGCTTTATAGACTGTGTTCAAGTCATGCAGCTATCCCAGAGATGCAAGACCAGAAGAACATTACAGTAAAACGACTCTGAAACTGTTGTGTTTCCCTTTCAAGTATGTACTCCTTACTTGCTAAAACACATTTTATGTACATTTGTACACTTTCTTAGTAAACTTTTATTTCGTTAATACACCTGCCTCACCTCATCCTGTCCAATAATTTATCAATATAAAATCAACACATACAATGTGTATATATGCAGAAAGAATATAAATTCATAAAAAGTAGTGTCTTACATATTTTAAATCATGATATACTACAGAAGCAGCAAAACTCAACCGTGTTGAGGGCAGGTTGTGCAGATTGCCTTCATTTTACTCCGCAAAAGAATCTTGTTTCATTAAGGTGTGAGATAATTGGAAACACAGACCCACTCATTTGTTTTTTGGAAGGAGTGGGCTAGAGAACTAAGTCAACTCAATGAACTCGCTCATAAAAAATGTTGTCATCCATACCCGCCGTTTGTCATCCAGCGATCTTGTTTGTGTGTTGATCGCTGACAACCCAATATGGCTTCCGACATTTTCCCTCCTACCTTCCTGAAAAATGTGGTAAGGAGAGGATGAAATGAATGGGAAGTGAACTTTGCCCTCTCTCATATATTGAACATTTTCTACTCAGAGATTTCCGACCTGCTACCATTTTGCATACTATCTCCTTTAACTATTAGAAGGTTTAGAAGTTATTAGAAGTATAGGTTGGAGAAAATGCTACATGCAAGCATAGAAACACAAGCGTTTGTTTGTTCGTGCGTGCGAATATATTGAATAGAGAGCCGGTGTGGCAGGAGGGTTAAAGTCGGAAAAAGGAAGGTACTGTTTAAGGACATTGAACATGTTTTCTGTGACTCATACTCGTATGTCCTTTCTCGTGTTGAAGCTTGTCAAGAGGAAAGCGGAAATCTCGTTTGAGTAACGAGATTTTGATTTTTCCTGACACTTCACCTGAGGCGGGGCATCAGAAATAGGAATTGCAGGGAACGCAGGTATAAAAATTGGGAGAAGCTTGGATTGGAAGGGTGGATTAACTTTTTATCAAAGAGCAAGCTGTGAACAATCAGCCAACAACTTTAGTCGGTTAATCACTGAATGTGAACATGACGGGGATTCTATCAATGAGTGACACCGGCAGAAGTCTTTCTGAGACCAGTTCTAACTAGCATTAATTAGCTGTAATTAGCTTAAACTAGTCCTAATAGTCAGCAGCTGACTGACGCTACTGATCTTGAAGGAAGAATACGAGTTTAAAGAATGAAATGTTAGAATCATGCGAACTTTCTGCACTTGTGTCAACAGACTAGAAAAATTAATTATTGCAGAAGCTCACAACACATTTGTAGGTTGTCTTACAAATCTGCTAACGAGTATCTTTCATTGAATTTATTTGGAGTTGATAAAGCGCACTTGGTCTAGCATGGCACCATACAAATACTTTCACTTATTTTCACAAAATTTCCATTAAAACTGAATACAAATCGTCAAGTTTAAATATGTGATTCTTCTCGTTGTTAGCTCGTGGAATGCATAGAATATTGCGAAACGTAGTGTTGCTGGGTTTCGCCAAGGTGGTTTTTTTTAAACTGTGTATATCGTTGACATCTTTTTCATTCTACCCAGAAATGTATCCACTGAATGGACTGAATGAAAAAAGGAATCCTACTCCTTTTTCAGCCCCCTCTCCCCCAGTCGTCCTCTCCGTTTCTTTGCTCCTTCCATACTCATCTTTCTCTGCTGAATCACGGCACTCTTAGTTCTTGTTACCTGATTCCTTTTTGCATTTTCTATTTTTGTCGTTTATTTGTCATCAGCAATGTTGTTCATCCTTCTGTCCCTTTGTATGTTGTTCCTGTCTTGTTCTTGTCTTAAGCACTAAGAACACGCTTCTTACGAGAGTGAATATGCACTATACAAATCACGAACTTAATAATAATAACAACAGATTATTATTATTATTATTATTATTATTATTATTATTATATTATTATTATTATTATTATTATATTATTATTATTATTATTATTATTATTATTATTATTATTATTGCTGAAGGGATCGATGCCGTCCTCACAGAAGATAAGGCCAAAGGAATGATAAGTTTATAATTTCATAATGTCCTCTTCTCTACGAAATCGGTAATCCGACTAGTGACTGGATAGAAGGAAAAATAGGAATAAGGAATTTTAGTTGAATTAGGTATTGCTGTAAACCAACTGGCTGAGTCTAACTTTCGAGAAAATAATTGCTTACTTTAATGAGGAACTTTTCTTCCACCCGTGTCCTTGTCTCTACCCCCTTCGTTTCTCTTTGATTTGCAAGTACAATGTTTAAAAAACAGATTCAAAAATGTATATAAGTGAAATAAAACACATAAGCGCGCACACACACCAACACACACATTATTCTATTTTTTCATAGCTGCACAATTATACAATGCACGTACATAAATTTGCAAACAGACATACCTGAACGCATGTATAAAACATGGATACATACAGACATCCATACATACACTGCCGTCCCCTAGGGCTTTCATCATGGTCAATACAGGTTCACACACAGATGTAGTTTACAAAGTTCAAGATTTGTCCAAACTTGTAAACAAGGTGTTTAACTTATAAAAATGCATGTTTTGCTGCAACTGTTTTTGACTTGTGAGGCTTAATAACAGATTTTCCTTCCCGATAAAGAATGGGAACCGTCGAGAATGCATAGATATTTCTTTATTTATTTCTATAATCCTGTCACATTGATGTCTTCCTTTGCGTGTAGGACCGATGTGTCAGAAACATTCCAACATGTCACAAAAATGAGAAAGAACATGCATTTGGGAATTGTTTTCATAAAATAAATATAAAAAATTGTTTCATTTAAATTTTTTAAAATAATTTTTAGAAGATTTTTGTAGTTTTGCTAGGTTAGGATGTAAAATATATATATAATTTTAAGATTTAAATATATGCGAGACGTACCGACACGTACAGGCGCGCAAACACACAAACACACAGAGGCATGCACGCAATAAGTTTTTTGCTGTCATATAGCTTTAATAATAATAATAATAATAATAATAATAATAATAATAATAATAATAATAATAATAATATACCCAGTTCCGCAGACACATGACAGAACATTCTGGCTTGTGCTCAGTGTTTCTATC
Organism: Pomacea canaliculata; assembly: GCF_003073045.1. NCBI lineage: Eukaryota > Metazoa > Mollusca > Gastropoda > Architaenioglossa > Ampullariidae > Pomacea > Pomacea canaliculata. Next base: position 29,156,381 of record NC_037591.1, on the reverse strand, counting down.
TGTCATATTTCTTACTTACCTACTGGGTTGGAGCTGGTCCAGATGTCCGAACATGAAGTGGACAAAGCAATTACGACCTATTGGTATGCACGTGATGACCCTTTTCACCCGGATATCGGGGTATTAAATCCATCCCATATTCACAGACTGCAGCTGTGGGGGATGACTAACGTCTAACCCAGACATGACCAGCTGTACATGACGCACGTGCTGACGTCATGCCAGTCAGTGTAACCGCCTGGGTTACGTCAGCACACGTCATGTCAACGTTCAGCTGCACGACAACGAGGCAAGTCATGGACACAGGTGTCGCGCTCAAATCTCTCATTTTGATAGATCGTTGAGTGCCACGGCGTTGTTTTAAATTTTAATCAAATTATTGCATTTTCGCGATTGATGAGAACGGGAGGAAAAAAGGGGCAAACGTTTCTCCTCCGCGCGAAATTGAAGAACTCTCAAGTATCAGAAAATTCATTTTACGGGATCTTCTGTGATTGACGTTTTTAGTCCAGGCGTCAATCAAATCATTATTGTGTCTGTGTGTTTGTCTGTCTGTCCTCCTCAACTTCAGGACCCTTGTAAATATCTGTTTTAACCACCATTTCACATATTCACCTTCCACTCTCTTTTGATATCTTACCTTATCTTTATTACTACTTATTCATTTAGTTCTTAGTACATTAATTAGCTTATTCTTCCCCCGTAAAGGGCGAGGAGTAAATGTCTTGCTTACTTTACCTCTCATTAATAAAGATTTGTCGTTGCCATTGTCGGCCAGTCTGTCTGTCTTTGGAAAATATGTTCCATAAAATATTCATGTACTCGAATTCAGAATTACCATTGAATATACATGAGGCTTGATAAAATGTAGCTGTATACAACATAGACATTCTGTTTTTCTTTAAATAAAATTTGATCATCGTATGCATTTATCGTGTGTGTATAAAAGAATTGGCGAGCGATCCTTCTCTTTTGCGGGACCCAAGTTTACAACGAACATCTGTATTCTATACTGTTTTTATCCGTGTTGTTATTACAGATACATCAATTTGTACCCTGAACGCTTATCTGTTAAGCGGGTTTAAAGTGCTACACAAGACATTTGTTAAAAGTTTATTCAGTCCTAGCTTCTTCTCCTTCAAATGTCTTTAAAATTATTCTACGGTCGCCAGCCATGAATTTCAAGCCAGGTTTTTCTGGCATTATTATATTTTATAGCAACCACCGTCAGAATTGGATAATATTATTCCATGATATTATTATTAATAGTAGTAAAGCACATGTTAACCTGGGGTAAGGGTATGGGGTGTCCTGCACTAGCTGAACTGTAATGGACTGATGTACACGGCATTTGTTGGTGTGTCACAAGCATGTTAGTGTGGCGTGTATGTGGCTATTCTAGCTGGATATTGACGCGTTGGTTGCTGTGTCCACATACCCTTTATCCGCTGACAGCAATCACGGGGTCTGTCCCTGCAAACATGTGAGCTTTATAATAATTAACAGAGACAGTTCGTCAAAATTGCTAGTAGAGGAAATATTTGTCCATTTGAAGAATCCAGGAATCGATTCTCATCTGAATGAAGCGAAAAGGGAGATGTCTACTCTTATATAACCTCTCTCACTCACTCACACAGCAAGGGAGACACTCATCCATTACATTGATTGATTAGTTTAAGGCCATTACCCCAAAGAAAAGAAAATAGCAAAATTATGATAAAAAATAAAAATATGGCAAATTAATACCTGACGAAAATAATGAACAACAATATCTGAAACAACTCTTCTAATTTTTGCCACAGCACTCTGCAACTAAAACTCTAGGATCATTGCTAGAAGTGTTTAAACACTTTGTGGAATGTCATGCGCACAATAAAGGGAAGTCTGTCACGATTGTTAATATGAATGTTACAGTCCTACCACCTGCACACAATCAATCAGGCGGTCCGCTGGGCAAACGATCAGCGCCTGTCACGAATACAGTGAGAACTGGTTGTCCTGGGTTCAGGTCTCGTCTGGGGCACGCTGTTCTTTCTCTGCACGTGCCATCTGTTTCAGGACTGGCTGTGATGTAGCCTTAGTTGCTGGCTCGGCGTTGAACAGCAATGTCCCCCAACACACAATTAATCTTTCTTACATTATTAAGTAATTTGTTTTTACATTTTCAATTGTGGTTCATTCAAGAAAACCAAATCCAAGAGGAAAATATTTCATTTTAATATTAGACATCCAGAGAGAGAGAGAGAAAGAGAAAGACTAGAGAAAGAGTTTAAAACAGTGCAACATGCACAAGACAAGACAAGGGATGAAGCTGTTAAGGGTAGAATCTTGATAACACGAATTTTGTTTCCACAATCCTCGGTGAATCTCTTCAATCTAAAAAAAACGTTTAATTTCAAACCGAGTGAGAAACTGATCCTTTTAAATTCTTCTTTTGTGTTTCCGTCTTTTGCACTCCTATTTTAATGAAAAAAGATTAATGTTATAAAAGCGAAAATTGTATGAAATCTCAATAAATTTTGAGAATCTCGGTGCAGTGGATTATCTGATATAAGAAATTGTTTTAATATGGTCCGAATGTGTTTGTTAGATAGGATAGAAATAAATACCTGGATAAAAATACCTTTTTGTGTAAAAGGCTGGCACTACGAACACTGTTGGTGTTGTCCGAAGCCCACAGATGTCTGTGAGAAATTGATTCCTACCATGTTTTAGTTAGGTAAAAGTGTGAACCTCACCTGTCCAAGCAGAAGTTTGTTTTTAGTCGCCAGATGTCTTGCCTTGCATGTCAGATTGATGTCTGTCTTTTTTTCATAAAACTTCCACACCTACGCTGTTACCGTTGTTTCGTCCACTCGTCCTTCGCGTCATCGTAATACTGTTTTTACATTTCGCTCTGCTACCTGATATCAGCACATAAAATGTCCACTAGATACATCAAACATCTTTAAGCAATGATTTATGTCCTAATTCCTCCTCATTTGAGGTTTATTTTCAGTCATTATGTCCATCAAGTGGACATGATCCTTTTTTGACTGAATTGTAAGAATGGAAAACACTTCAGTCTTGACTGTCTCCAAGATGTAAAGCTGCATGACAGTACAAGGGTTTGATGATTGATACAATAGTAACTGCGCTCACTGGACTGGTGTAATAAACTAACTTCCGAGTCCTTCAGACACGGTTGGGTGACTCTAGTCAGTGGAGAATGTTTATGACATTTCATGCGATCAGCTGCTCCCTCAACTGCTCATTCCCCCCAGAAATTATCTGTGCTTCGATTGTCCAGTTTTCCACATTTGCTTCTGTCGTCCTCTCGGTACTTGGTTTTAGTTCTCAGACACTCTGGTTTACTGCAATGAAATTTGAAAATGTTGTCCTTGCAGATCATGATAATGCCTGCGAAGGTTATTAAAAGAAGTCTGATGTTTCTGGCAATAATACTCATCGACTCGGTTTTCAGACATAACAGCTGTCTAGTTCGTAGTCGGGTGATAAACGCTTCATACGCTCTAATAAGCAGACATATTGTGTCCCACCATCCTTCAAATAATTGTTTTAGCGAAACTAGCTTTTCTGTCTTTTCTTTTTCCCACACATCCTCTTTCATTCTTCTCTCTAACTCTGCATCTGACACAAACACCTCAACGTATTTAAACTGCTAGACGAGCTCTTTACCTTTTTATCTTTGTGTAATAAGCTTCATTGGTCACATTTTTACTCCCACTTCTCTTCTCTCCTTTCAATTTTCCAGTCTGTAGATCATATCTGTAATTGCCTTGCCATCTGCTGTTTTAAATCTTTCGTCTGACTGAAATACTTGAGAGGACAAAGAAAAAGATTAACGTTATCACTCATGTCTGTATCTCTTTGTTTTTCTGTCTGTCTGCATGATTTAAAGATGAAAAACGTAAACCATGCATTGACCACTCATTCACTGTGATTTAAACATCTTCTTAGTGATTGTTAACATGTTTATGGTATTGAAAAAACAAGTTACATCTTAAACACATCAACATGTCTGCATCCTGCACTGACCAGACGGCAGCAGTTTTGGTTTCTTTCTGTTAATCTATCGCCTTGATGCTGTCTCAAGTTACCAAGCAGACAATAAACCCAAATACTTGTCTTTTCTTCTATCGGTGGCGACTGTATCTCCCCGTTTAAACCTTAAATTTTTGTATTCTGTTTTCTTGAAAACTTCTTCGTTTTACAGCCACGAAACTAGGTTTGTCGACAAAGAGCGGAGTCACTTATTCACAATTTTTTCCATGTTTGTCTCGTAAACTCTCTCTCGGAAGAAAGATGTCTGATACAAAGTGAGAATGCTGACAAAGGAACGAGTTTACATCTGTATACGATTTTTTTTTTTATATATTGCAACTTAAGTGGTTTGTAACGATTTCAAGAGGGGCTGCTGATGTGTACATTGATTTACAATACAATTTTTTTTTTCTCAACAGAGGTCCTTACTTCTCGCTCGGTTGCTGGACGCTTCAGAAAAGTTTAGGCTGCGGTCAGAGCTTCTGGACAAGGAGAGAGAACTTGACCAAGACCTTCCCTTTACTCCACAGAAGCGATACCGCTCGGCCGTGCAAAGCCGCTCAGGTAGTACGTATCATACCATTGCCTTCATGCCCGCTGTTTGAGTTTACAGTTTTCTTCTTTTTTTTTTTTTTTTCCTTTTCTTATTTTTGCAGGACCTGTTCAGGGCAAATATCAAGCATCACCAGAAAAAAAGTCTTTTCAGATTTGCTTGTCTTTCTCTCCCGCCCCCTCTTGTGACATTTCCACATTCTCTTTCTTTTCTTTCGTAATTCTGTTTGTATACCTGTCTGGCTGGACGTCTGTCTGTGTCTTCGTGTTTGTCAGTCCGTGTTTTGTCTTTCTGTTTTCCTGTTTGTCTGTTTGTAGTCCCGTCATCGTGTCTCTTTAATCGATTAGTTTTGAATAGACGGTTGGGATTTCATCCTGATGAAGGAGCGTTAAGCTGTTGTACTCTCTTTCCCAATAGTTGCTCATGCGTCTGATTCACATGAACCTTAGGCACATGAACTTCCTCTCCTAGGGTACGGAAACTTAGATCATGCTCCAAAAGTGCAGACGACACAGACACCTCCAAGGTTCTTTTCAGTCGCCCATTAAAATCCTAATTATTACATCATTACTGGAATGTTAAGACTTGAGCACCAACCTGTGTGCAACATTTGCCAGTCATCATTACTGAAACTTCTTAAGACGACACTGCACATTCCATTCCACGTGACTCTTCACTAAGCTTCCATTCTTAAAGAACAGAGTCTATGCCTAAAAGAAACTAAAACTATGCCAGGGACCTGTTTCAAAAGGATGCCATTGGCCATTACCAAGAAGGGCATGACAGCTGTGATAAGATTCTGTTTTAATATGACTAAAGCAACTGCTAACCTTCTAGAATTTTTTTTTCAAAATGCCGCAATCAGTTCCTGAAAGTATTACAAATGTACTAGTGTTCTGTTTCGAAATAACTCCGTCTCTCCCAGCATCACAACAAAATGGGTCGGTGTTCGGTTTCGAACTGATTGCGTAGGTGCCGTTAGCCTTGTCTAACAAACCCTAGTGCTGTTCAAGGTTTCACAATCGCAGGTGGGGCAGATCAAAGCCCGCCAACACACTATTTCGTGCTAAGTCTTCGATGAACTGCTTTCTCGACACCTGCCCTAGTGTGCAGTGTTTGAAGAACAAACAAGACGGCGGCGAGTACCTGCAGTCCACAAGCCTAGCGCCATGACACCTGGAGAACAAATGTAGTTCATAGGTCAATGTGCATCTTACGCTTTTTTGTTGATGCGGGATAGAATGAAAGAAGAAATTAATGGAAGAAAATAAATCTCCTTATTCTCTGTAAGCAATATGAACTCTCCAGGGACAAAAGTGACAAAAGAGTTGTTGGGAAAACTTACACGTGCACACAACGTGCAAATAAGTTCATGGACAGTTAGAAAAAAAACAAAAACCACTCTGACAAACTGACAGAAAAAAACCAGACGGATCGATAAGAATCAGAAAATGTAAACTGAACACGAATAAAAATAAATAAATAAATAAAAGACTATAGAGAAAATTAAAATAAAAAGGCAGGTCTTAGTGGTACAGACGTCATTGGAAGAAATAGATGCAAACAGAAGGAAAGGTAAAGGGCAGGAACTATAAAAAGAATAATAATCAGGAAGTCTCCTGATCAAACCTAGTTTTAACCAACCAACACTGAAAAAAAAAAACGACAGTCAACTTTTTTTCTCAGTTTTCAGCTATGATGTTCGACCCTTGTGGGTTAAAGGTGCCGCCGAGCAACTTGAGTCCATTGCCAGCTCCTAATAACACGCAGCTAAACTTTACCTTGTGCGGGAGGACAAATAACATGTTCGTTAAACTTTGCCCTTGCGTTATTCTTGGGAGGAATTCCAGACCTTTTTCTTGCCTGACAGCTCGAGCAATCAGACTAGTGAGGCCCAGCAGAACCAGGGAGAGACCGCAACGACGTGATGTACAAAATGCAAACACCAGGGCTGCACGTGCACAGGAGCCCCAGGACACCTGCTCGGCATTGCCACACAGACAGATGTCTTTTTTTGTGATCAGAGACTGAGGACAACACAAAAGGCTCGTGGATAAAACTCACGCAGCTATCGTCACGTGTTTGTGCCGAATTAGCTCATTGGCTTCTTCCCTGGCGGCTTTTTGACATTCTCTCAACAAAGTCGCTAGTCGAAGTGAACCTAGAGGTCATAATATTATGGCCACGGGTTTCTTTGGTCGAAGAACAATCTCTCGACGACATCATCTGGTTTTGTTGCTCCTGACCTCAACAATGTTGTTTTAGAAGATACTACAAACAAACAAACAAAGAGAAAGAGGCAAAACTCAGAAGAAGATCATTATTTCTTTCCTATTTATTTTTTTTTTAATTTCGCCTTTGGCATTGTTCCTTCGAATAAAGATAATTAAGAAAGAAAATTAACCGGTGTGACCTTGCTCAGATAATAGAAAATGCTAAAGCAGACTTAAATGTCTAAAATAATTACAATCACCAACTGTCGTCAATATATCGATCAGAAGTTTATCTTTTAAGCACTAATTTACATTCCTGTTTCGGACTCAACGGGAATCTGGTTATTCGTTGTGTTGTGTGTGCATGTGCCTATTGAGAAATCGCTCAACACACTGTCATGACAATGGCGACAACATAATCAAAGAGTCAATAAAGCTAAGAGCTGTTGCTTTGTAGAATCAGGTGAGCTGCTGGTAGCTAGGAACTAGTATTGAACTTGTTAAGTTTGTCAGGACGGATTGCTGCAATACTGCGAGTTGATCACACAGAAACCCTTCAAAATTAAATAGAAAAAGCGAAGAGAAGGAATAAAGAAGTGTTGAAAATATAATTAGCCTCTTAACAAATAAATATTGAGCAAAGACATGTGTGCTAATGGGTGGTTTGTGTTTATTTGTGTGTGTGTGTGATTTAGTTAACATACAGCTGTCATAGGTTTCTGTTCAAGCTTACCTTTCATCACCAAATCGCAGGTAAACTGGCTTTACTGCAATTCCTAAAATACACTCCAACACACACACACACACACACACACACACACACACACACACACACACACACACACACAGTTTTAGAGATTTTAACATGGTAAACGACTCTTTTTTTATTCCGTTCATTTATTCATATTTTTCGTTCTTTTAAAATGTAAGGATTGGAACAGCACCATTTTTACTCAGTCCTAAGATTGTTGCTGTGAACAGTGTTCCTGTCTGCGGTTCTTAGTTTTCTACTCGTTGTCTTTCTGTTCATTTTGCAATCCAGTCGCTGGTAGCCTTTGCCCATTCATCTGTCATTTGATAACAAACTTGTGTTGTGTCGACAGGTGGAATGTCCCTATGTTTGTGGAAGGTGTGCCCGGCGGCTCCCTGGCTCGTGACAAAAAGGGAAAGCGCCATGTGACGTGCCCACGGATAGGGCAAGAGGCGTCACGTGACGTACACACCAAAGTGACGATTAAAAACTTGGATACGGAATATAGTTTCGGGAATGTAACCAAAAACTGAGATGTGCTGGAAGAAATAAAAATGTGGAGTTCATCTAGTTCATGCCTTTGTTTGATGTGTCGTCCTGGGGATTGTATTGGATGCAAAGTGAGCGTTAGTAAACATAAACACTCGCTTCTCTCTCTCTCTCACAAACACAACCAAGCTTCCCTCCTTTCTCTCTCACACAAGCACTCGCTTCTCTCTCTCTCACAAACAATCATTTTTCTCTCTCTCACTCTCACACACACGTGGAAAGAGGCAAAGGAACTCGACGTTACCCGGATGATGTCTTCGCTATTTTGCCTGACAGGCTGTCAGCGCTCGGTGAACTCAAGGACCAGATCAATGGACAACAGAGTATAAAATCGACACTAGCCTTTTTCAGTCAAGGGGAGACAAAGACAACAGTTGTTGTGAACGCCTCACTCTCTCTTTCTGAGTACTGGTGTGAAATGCTATTTGGATCGAGCAGTCGGGGTGGATTTAATAAATAGCCCCTAGAAATACGCCCTCCCCCCAACACCACCACACACACACATTTTCTTTTACCGAGAGATGGAAGGGAAGGTGGGAATAGAATCCGGACACATAAATTTCATCACTTATCAGACTAAAGCATTTCATCAACTAAGCGACTGGATAATTTGCTTCTACTTCTAACGACGACGGTGGTGGCGACTACTACTACTACTACGACGACGACGACGACGATGATGATGATATTATAACACGATTAGCGTATCAACATCTCTTTCAACTCATCGTCATCTTTCTTACAATGCTTAATTATTACCAAATACATACTGTCTGTGGCAATCTTTGTCGAATGCTTTATATGACCGTCATATAAATATTGCCACATATTGTCTAATGTTTTACAGAATGAATCAGGTTAAACAGACCTTTAAGGCATTATGGATACTAGACTTTAATTCTACAAGTGACAACATTTATAAAATACTACTGATTCTGTGAAAGCAAAAACAGGATTGACAGATAGTGGTCGAAGACGATTGATATTTGCGCAGATGATAATCATATATTTCTTAGTGTCTCGCGGACCCAAATTTTCTTGACTCCGAATCCAACTTTTAGTGCTGTTTTATACCTATAGTCTGTAAGCTCTTCATTAACACACCATCAATAAAACCTGGCCTTGTTTGCCTTTCATTTTAACTGTTCTCATAACCAAGCTTTTTGAGACTTGGAAAAACCAGGACACAGAAAAGGTTCACGGCAAACTCTGTTAATATTTCTGCTTACTGGAAGCTACTAAAATATCTGAATTTATACGCTCCACTAAATGAAATCGCTCATGCATGGGACTAAACAGCCATTGTTCTGAAGAAGCTCCTTGCCCTATGATCATCAAGATTTACCGTTGACATATATACGCCTACACAAGCCATTGTTTGCACAACGGTGCCGGCGGCACAACGTGGCAACTACATCGGAATTCGATGACAACGCATAAATGTCTCGCAACCTTTAACACAGAAAATATTTTTTAAAAAAAGAAAGAAAAAGAAAATGTCACAAGTGAATACTTTTGTCCCTAAATGAAGTTTTTTTTCTCGAGGCAGGGTTATTCAACGCACAAACATGTAATGACAGTAAATCACATTATTAGGTTTCACTTTCAGTTGAAAAAATTACATCGAGACCTTTGGGTATACTAGTCTTTTGATTTCTCGGATAGACAAAGTAATTGTTTGGTTTTGGGACCCTTTAGCAGCTAATGTTACAATTGTTCTCGAGGAAAATATAGGTTGTAGGGATTAATGCCTCCCAGTTTTCGTGACTAGTCCTGCAAATTGCTGATAGAGATGGCGAACGCAAATAATAAAAATAATAAAACTACCTTTAAACAATCTGTTAAAATACTGGTTCGATAATGACAGCAAGAATTTTTTACACAAAGCATATGAATCAGATTAAATGCAAGCACCGGACGGCGGCAACCATTTTGACTAAAGGGGAGGTAAGTGTTATGGTGCCCTATAGCTTCTCTCTCTACCTGTCAGTCTGTGGACGTGTATAAGTGGACTGCTGTCTGTCTGCCAAGACACCAACGCCCTCTTGCGAAGTTCTCCGCTGTTAGTCTCTGCGAGCCTAAACAAAGAATGTGACTAAACCGGAAGATTTGTAGTATCAAGCCTCGTTTTAGTAGTTAACTGGAAAAAATCGTCTGCTAAGAGCTTTTAGTCACATAAATCGACAGTATGCAATATTCCTACGCCACTGTTGCATGTGAGTGTCTAAGCGCTTTTTTGTCTACTAATCATGTGGATACTATGTGATGGTGGAGATGACGGCATCATCATCATCATCATCATCATCGCAAGTGCAAGATCAAAAGCCACAGTATAAGAAAGAGAGAGATAAACTACGTAATTACAACTGTATAGCATATATATATACTATATCCTAAGTAAGCATCTGCAATAAAGTACAAAAGCTCTTTTTAAACGAAAAGATTAATTGGAGGATGGAACTTTGATATTAATAATGGCAAAGAACATCACGGTAGTCGATTCTCCAGGCATTATTGTTATTAATGTTACATTTATAAAATTTCGCTCTATGTTCTTTATGTATAAGAAAATCAAGTGCCCAAAGAGGCCTACACAATCATTAATAGTTCTTATGTAAAAACTATTTGAGTGTGTCATATCAAGAGTATTTTATACAAATCTGGTTTGGGTGTTTGGGAGAAGCAAGGGGTGGGATTTGTTCAAAAGTTGTATATTATCTCCCCTTAACTGTTCGTTGAGAGTCTAGTTCTTTACAAACTATAGAGGAGGACATCAGCGATGATTGTGAAGTGACTTCCAAGGCATCTGAGCTGGTCTCCACATCACGAGAAGTGTTTACAGTGTTAACAGGACCTGTAAGCCACACTGTGGGGTCTCTTAGTTCTTGCAGGAATGTCCCTGTTTCACATCTGATCCTTCTATCCGGCGCTCGAGACCCTGGCTTCAATGGCCAGCTGTTAGAACGAACGGTATACGGGAAGTAACTCGTGACAAGGAAATGTAAGTCTTGCAAAGTGCAAATGCAGTGGTTGTTTCCCTTGAATGTGTAGACTTCCTATCGACACTATATATGTCTGTACGTGACCTTACGTGTGTGCGCGTGTTATTCTTGCGTTCCTGTATGCAGTTTTTTATTGATTGATTCGTTATTTCTTCATGATAGCTCTAGCAAGGGTTGAGAATCTGTCGCTGTAATTACACATCTTAGAACATTAATTATAAGCAAACAATAAATTAAAACTGACTACAATAAACATATACTCTAAAAGCTCTATACATACGAATCACAACACAGCATCTAGGAATAAATCCACTCGCACGCACGCACGCACACAAAGAAAGATACTTCTACCATCACCATAGACTTCATACACATATAAAAAAATCTTTAAAGAGAAAACATCCTCAAGGGCACTGGCCGCCAAAGCAAACTAATCAATTCATACTAGTCTTCACCCTCCTCCAAACATTCCCCCACCCTCTTATACCCTCCCTTGAAAGCCGCCATTCATACAACTTGACATTAGGCTTTAGATATCCATTTAGTCAACCGGAACGGACTATTTAAAAAGTATGTTGTTACTCAAGAATGGCGAAACACTCAGTGTTGTCCATAGGAATGGGAATCCCATGGGAATCCCATGGGAAACGTCCCATGGGATGGGATGGGATGGGACAGCACACATTTGTATTTCCCATGGTAGTCGATGCTGAAATTTGCATTGTCAGACTTTTTAAGCACAGGAAAAATACTTTTTTATTCCAGTTTCATTATGCCATGACTTTGTTAACATGTGTGCAATGCGCAGTGTTGTCCATAGGAATGTTACTACCATGGGAAACGTCCCATGGGATGGGATGGGATGGGACAGGCATAAATTGCCATGGGATGGGATGGGATGGGATAGAAAAATATGTCCCATGGACAACCCTGCTTATAACTCTGGACAACCCTGCTTATAACCATGAAACGTCTTGACTAACCGTTGACGGATGAAGATTCTGGCTCACCTTTGGGCAATCCACAAGCGCGTGCCTTGCTCAGTCAGGGCTGCACTAACACTTCATTACAGAAACTAGACAAGAGTAGCTCAGATATATGTATATATACATGACAGGATAAGTTGCTGTCTTCGTCTTCTTTCTTCGTAATATTTCCTCTTTCGTGAATATCTTTAGTATCTGACTGTCTCCTCCTTTTTTTTTTTTTTTTTATCTTCTTTCCCCTCTTCTCTCCACTACCTTATAACACGCCAGAGCATTTGCTGCTCGTGCTGCTCTTATCATTGAATCTCACTGAACACACTACGTAGCAGCGAAACGTGCTCTAACATTTATTATGTCAACTTTCAGACTCGAGACAATCCCCGAGGCGAATACTTCTTATGGACTGTGTCAAGTACCCAAGAAAATGGACTTCTGCGAACAGAGGAAGTGGAGGCTTTTGCCCCAGCTGGCAACAACACCGTGTACAAGTGGTCCAGACTTCGCGGTAACAGACCGATGGGCCAAGGACCCATCAAGATTCTCTACGACTACTCCGTGTCTCTCTCAGTTTTTTTGAAAATTCCTAAAGTATTACACTTATCCTACGCTTACCTGATCGTCACTACCAGTTTTTGAATGAGCCGTGAAGATGGAACATTGTAAATGAACGTTCTTGAATTATTATTATGATCATTCCAGGTTAAACACAGTGTGTGTGTGTGTGTGCGAGCGCGTGGGAAAGTGCTCGCATCAAAGACAATTTTTGTATACATATTGAGTGTTTGTAAACACGTGTGTGTGTGTGTGTGTTTTGTGTGTACAGATCGTGGCCTATGGCGTCTTCGCTCGTAGGAGATCTTTGTGCGTTATCTTAACACCCGACGTGGACACCTACGATGACCTGCTGTCGTCACTGCGGGGTCTGAATGTAAGTCACTTTGGGTAGATAACTCGTTTAGAGTCACACATCTTAAAAAACTAGAATAAAGTTCATGGGCTAAAATAATGCATGCCTACTTGTCTTAAATTACTAAACAATTGATTAATGGTTTTCCATACAATAATAGTTTTTGGGGGAAGCTTTATTTGCACACAAGAAATTTAAAAGCAAAATTACAGTTGACATTGCTAAAGTATACTTGCTTACCCAGTCCACGACTGTATGAATGAGATTTATCGATAGAGGTTTGCTTAAAAGAGATACTATGGTAGATTTTTTACATTTACTTATGCCCCAAAAAACCACAGTTAAATCTGGTGAATACATAACTTAAAAAAATTTAAGGCTGAATAGAAGTAGTTAAAGCGTATACAAGGCAAATCAATCTACGGATAGACAAGAAGATTGAATAAAATGCTCAAGAAATCCGCTCCTGACGCATGTGGGTTTCTATTTCTTCTCGAAAAGAACTGGAAAGAACACGCAACGCCCAACGCTTTCAGAACTGTCAGACGACGAGAACGTTGTTCTAACGTTCGCATGTTTGTTCCCTAAAACCATTGGCCTTAGCTTGTACTTATCATTTTGTCGAACCTGACATGCTTCCCCTACTCCATACACCGTCGACTTTGTTGACACGTTGTTGACACGTTGTTGTGCTGTGATGGACCTTGACACGCTGTTTTTCTATCACCAACTTCGACCAGATTTTTTCTGTACGCAGCTATCCAACGTTCAGCTCGCGGATAATAATGACGATGTGAGAGTCAACGTCGCAGCCGTGGAGATGAGTAACACTTCCGGTGTGTCAGCAGCTGCCAGAAGCATGTGCCAGGGTTATTGTGGGAGCCGTGACGTCACTTACTACTCAGTGGAAGCTGGTCAGTATAAAGCTGGTTACTACAGTTATTGTAACAGGCGAAATTCCTTGAGAGCAAGTAGCTTTTGAGATGAAACATCTTTTTTTTTAATCGACGTAATTTTTATTCCTTGCGGATTTTATTTTTTTACACCCATTTTGCTCTGCGTCAACAGTGTCCCCAGATGATGACGACGACGATGATGACGAACCCACCGACACCCCTCCTGCGCCTGTGGTTATCGAACTGGTAGAGGAGCCGGTCGCCGTCAGCGGCCTTCCGGAACTGCTCGAGTTCCGACGAGAGTCACGCCGGATGTTCCGCCAGCAGGCCGCTGCAGATCATCGGACCAGGCGCCAGGGAAGACAAGAAAGACGACAAGGCAGATTTCAGTGGAGAGAGTGAAACAAAGGCTTGCAGCTGCAGAGATGAAGAGGCGAGAGAGCTGCCAACAGGGTTTCAACATTCATTTACCTGAGTTTTTGTAACTTTCACCCTAACGTGTCAAACGTTGATTGCATTCTTGATAAAAGATCGCGGTTTCTGAGTGTATGGAGGCCCGCAAGACTGATTGAAAACCGTGCTCAACTCTGCCTAGCACAACAACAAAAAATTTTTTTACTCATGCGAAACCATCTTGCATATTCTTTCAGAATAGATAACGAAGTTAAAGAAAAATAAGAGGGAAAAATATTTCGTAAAAAAAAAAAAAAAAAAAAAAAAAGCTCAAAGAGACGAGGCAAAAAAGAAACAAAGCATTTTGAGTCACTAAAAAAAAATTAATAGAAATAAGAAAACATATATTGCAATAAGATTTTTTTTCCTGTCTACCCATCTCTTCCTTTCCTTCCCTCTTTCTTATCAACATTTTTCTTTCTTGGTTTTGTTATCGCTGCCTTTTATAAAGTCATCTATGTCTATCCCAAAACTATAAATGAATTAAATTTATATTTATAAAGTATATTTCTGTAATATAAACATTTACAAAAAGTAAAATATAGTTTGCTTTCATGATTTCTCGTTGCATCTTCTATATTTGTTTTTCATTGTCTGCCGGGTTGTTTATCCTGTCCATCGCATGCTGGTCGTATCAAATGCTGAGAGAGTGCTCCTTCGTGTGATCATGCGCTGTATAAATTATGTTTACTATTATAGACAGCCACAGAAGTCCTCACTTTTGAAAATCTTTTAGCCAATGATGAAAACTTTTAAGTGGTAGGAGAGAAGCCATAGCTTGGTGGTTCATGCGCTTAACCAGAAATTTAGCCAAAAGGCTCACTGTAGCCGCTAAATGAACTCTCCTTGCGCAGCTAGCACATTGATATGGGTGAAAGAAGGTTGGGTTCTGCTCTCCAAATCATGTGGTCAAGAAATGATGAACACAGTTTATTGCCTCAACAGTCAACAGGCTGTTGGACACAAACATTTACATGCCTGCGCCCACCAACTTAAATATAACAATAAAGTTAATTTATGTAGCACTTTACACCACCATCAAAGTGCTTTACCGAAAAAGAAAAAAAAAGAAAGCCGCCAAAACTCAGACACTAATAATGGACGTTGATCTAAAAAAAAAGTGTCCATTCATATTAAATAACGCCTTGAGTACAAATGGACTTTTCCACCCTCTGATGTATATTATTGCGTTCTCTTCTTCCATAGTCCCGGTCTCTGGCACCACTCAGCCACGTTGACAAATAGACACAAACATCAGTGTAAGAAATGCAAGACTGACTCATGAGTAGTAGTGCTCGTGTTGACGAGTGCATATTCTAGGGTTTGTTTAGCAGTAATGCAATTGGTGATAATCATAACTTTTGCACATTGAGAATTGATGACGATCGAAGCTTGAGACCGAAAAATGAGGGAAGAGATGTCAAAGATGTATAACCACAACACCTCTGCTGCAGCCACTGATGTACGATGCAACTTCCGGTCTTTGGACATACCTCAGCTGTGAGTGGCGCTTGTGTATGGTTTGGACAAGATTCCGAGTGTCTACTGAACGGAAACCAACCCTAGATGTACATCTCAAAGTTCAGACTGCGAAAGAAGTGGTCAAACAAAGACTCTATACACTGCTCATGCTGTTACTTCTGGTACAACTGTCTTGTCAGAGTGTAGACGTACTGTTGATACTAAAGTCACCTCGGAAATTGTAGGGTAGCACGACATGAGAGTAAAACAAAAACTCGCACCATGTCAAATTTTGCAGACAATAAAGGGAGAGATGTAAACCATGAACCCCTCCCCAATCCCCTCAAAAAATGTCTCTTTGTGGAGATTTTTAGCTATAAATTTGGGAGTAAGTAAGAAATAAGGGAAGACAAGCTTCGATCGTCATCAATTCTCGTACATGCTGGGATGTAATGGAATTGTGTTTGTTTTAGTACTACAAGTACGACAGTACTGTTGACCTCCTCGTCGCTCCTCATGAAGCGTATAGGAATTGTTTTCGATATTATATCCTTACAGATAAAACATCAATATACATCCCACTCTCACTCTCTCTTCACCACTTTAAACTGGTGCTGTGTAGAAAACGTAATGTCTAGTTTTAACAATGATTTTTAGAGTAGGGACAATCAACCGTGAAGTGGGCAAGCAGGCACCACAGTGGCCTCCGACTGTTGCGACAACCGTCTAGCTACCTCGTTCAGCACCCGTGTCAGTCGGGGGCAACGAAAACATATGCCACCCGTTAAGTAAGCGGCCTCGATTCCCAGGCTCACATAGACCTTATACATGAAATCACGGACTACAAGCCGAATATATTGATACCCCCGCTTATGAGGAAATAAAGATAAAAGATACAGAGAAAGAGAGGAAAAAAAAAACAAAGTTTGAAAATTCAGTTGTCTTTATGTTTGTCATTTGCGCTGTTCATCCTTCTCTCCTTTATGTATTCTAGTTTTGTCTGCTTGTGGAGATTACATCCAGTCCTAAATATCATTGCAAAAAGTAATTCTTACATTAATTTGTAAAGAATAATGCAAATAAACCTAAGGAAAAATATAAAGAATAACAACCGCGTTAGAAATAAATTGCTTTAATAGATATAAAAAAATTTGTTATAATTAGCTTGCCATTTCATAAATTTAGTAGCGAGTTGCTTCCCATGTACTTACACGACTGAAAATCTAGAGTTGTTTCCCTTTTACACTTTACGCTATCTTAAGTCAAAATATTATTGCAAAAAGTAATTCTTACATTAAGATATAAAGAAAAATGTAAATAAAACTACGGAAAAAGTAAAAATAATAACAGCTGCAGTTAGAAAATAAAATGCTTTACAGTTATGCAGAAATTTTAAAGTAAAAGTGATTTAAATAGTATGTTGCGTTACCAAACCTGAATATTACGTAAAGCTAAATGCAAGTGTTTCCGTGTTTCAGTGGCGAGATGATGCCGGGTAGTCTCTAGGACTTACGCCGTAGTCGATGGTTGCTTGCGGCGATTCCATCTTTTACAACTTTTCTTCTTCGCGTAATATCCGATACGTCCACCACATGTGGACTTCGATATTACACTGATTTAAAGAACATAACGGAGGGTTAGGGACTTGCTCCACCTCTGCTAAGGGTCGACCTGGTGATGTAGTACCTCCAGGATTGGCCCACTCCCCTCCAGGGGAGAAAAACAAATGAAAGTCAGCTTCTACAGTTAGTTACGGTTTTACTTCTGATTACCTCAACACATTCATTCCTAGTCGATAGACGTCACCCAATCGAAAGCATTTAATTAGAGGTTGAAGTTGGTGACCTGACATCCTCCAACTGACTCGATCGTCTTTGCTTTAAATTAAGCAGCAATAAAACACAGGTGAGGGCATGTTTGGGCGTGCACATCAATAGTGACCAGTTTGGTTATATCGGTTGACGGCATCCCACCAAAGAGTCCTGGGGTTTGTGGAGGGAGGACGTCAGCTGGGTAAGTAAAAGATATGGCGTGATAACATTAAAGAGGGGACGTGCTGTCAGAAGGGAGGATTTACTCAGAGGTGCTCAAGATCGGCCCCGATGGCGAGCATTCACTGCTAATACGTCTCATCATTAACGTGTATATGTAATACAAGTTCGTGGTCTCACCTAACCCTTTTTTTTTTCTTTTGTTGATTCTACAAGTTTTTGTTTCTCTCAGTAAAGAAATTAGTGTGCTAATAAATTCATAGATTTTATTTTTATTTTTTAATTTTTTTATTTTTATTTTTATTCACTGAGGTTAACAGTCAAGTAAATGGGTACCAACATCAACGAGGACGTATTTAGCCATTGTTACAATACATTGGCTGACTAAATTTTTCATCATACAGACAATAGTGAAAATAGCTAGATTTTTTTAAATTAAAAAGAGTAATTTTTTTAACAGTATTCAACATTATTGGTGAAATAAACATATTTTTTAGTTGATTTTCAATTAGTCACAGTAATATATTTTGTTAAAAAGGTTTTCAGAACAGATCCTTATAATTCACTGCGACCCTGTCCTGACCACGAGCGTGCATAACCTGCGTCTGTGTTTACCTTGACTATGAGTGAGTGTGTCTTTGTAGAAGTGAGCGTGTCTGGTACATGCGAATATGGCTACATGGTGTTTGTGATTCCGCTTATGAGGACAGATTTGTCTATCACTTCTATAAAGCGCTGCGAGTAAATCATTAGAAAAGCACCATAAAAATTATTATTATTATTCAGTCATGAAGGGGTTCTGAACGTAGGGAATGGGGTTTGAAGAGATTGGAGAAAAGGAACTGCATTGTTTTTTCCGTTAAGAGATATACTGTTGTTTTGGGAGGGCGAATAATCTGTGGCTTCAAATTAAACAAAAAGTGATGTGCTGAGCCACACGTTTAACAGGTATATACAAGCTCGGACACAATAACGTTTCTGCGGAGGTACATCTGTCTTTTGGCTGCCATTGTGTGATCGCATAGCGAGCTAACCCAGAATGTCAACAACAATGTTCTGGAAATTAAATGGGGTTTTGTTGTCGATGTTGTTGTCGTTGTTGCTATTTTATTTATATTTTTTATAAATTATGTTTTATAAATTATGGGGGATATTGCATTTTGCTTTTGTTGGTTTTTGTTTATAATTGATTTTTACTAATACACAGAAGCTCGCGCCATCTGCGAAAAATTGCCAACATTTCCATCCGAATCAATGAGTGGTTAGTTTTGCAATCGCCATATAACATCGGCGCTTGTGAAATTCTTTCTTTGCCATTAGCAGACGAACTCATTCTTCGGTGAGACTGCCCTAAGCTTATAACCAGTGTTGTCCATAGGAATGGGAATCCCATGGGAAACGTCCCATGGGATGGGATGGGATGGGACAGCACACATTTGTATTTCCCATGGTAGTCGATACTTGATATTGTAAAATAAATTTACGCTGAAATTTGCATTGTCAGACTTTTTAAGCACAGGAAAAATACTTTTTTATTCCAGTTTCATTATGCCATGACTTTGTTAACATGTGTGCAATGCGCAGTGTTGTCCATAGGAATGTTACTACCATGGGAAACGTCCCATGGGATGGGATGGGATGGGACAGGCATAAATTGCCATGGGATGGGATGGGATATAAAAATATGTCCCATGGACAACCCTGGAAACACTGACCTGTCTCTTTTGTGCAGCCTGACATCTGACATCACTTGACTACAATCTTACATTATGATCCTTTCTCTTTCTCTTTCATCCTTCACAGGTTTGTTTCCGGCCTTTTTGTAGTCTTTTTGTAGTTTAGACAAATACTTTTTATTTTGCGACACTTCTAAAGAAAAGTTCATCCGTTTAGCGCACTTGTAACTACTAATTTTCTAGTACATTTTTTCCTGTCTAATGTGATTTAAATGTTCTGTTAATATCTCAGGTATTCTCTCCATGTAACATTAATGTTTAAAACGTTATAGCTGTTACATAAGATACCAATCTTCATATTTGCTTTTGAGAAATTGATAAATTTATATTATATTCTCATTGTATGGTGTTGAGGAACTGCATATGTGCATGTCATGTGTGTATGTTGCTTTATTGGATTTTTTCTTCGCATGCTTGCCGGGTGCATATATTACTTTAGAAAAGCATCTCAAGTTTACATGGAAACAGAAAAATATAACAATAATGTGTCATTTAAAAGCAATTTAAAAGCTTGAGATCGGATAAAAGCAGAACGAACCGGAAGGATTCCTGGAGCTACTTCTATAACACAGATCGTAGTAAACAATAGAAATAATAAAATAGATGTGTTTTGTGATTTGTTGTGACCACCGACTTTTTAGATAAGACCAGCTGAATATGCTACCGCACCCCAGCGTCTAGCCTCATATCATAGTGTCTTTTTTTTTTTGCTGTGAAATAAAGAAACCTCCCCAGAGAGTAGCCATCAGTCGTCGCAGCATACGAGGTCGTGACCCTCCGTGTCGGATCCACAAGCAACACCCGGAATGATGTCATCGGTGTCCGAGCACGAGCGTATGCAACGACCCTCCATCAAAAGGCACTCAAGTCTCCCTGCAATACAAACACAGGATCAGCCTACACTTACCCATCAAGCTGCCCTGTCTCAAAATGTAGCGATTCATATACGTGTTTCTGAAGATTTCATGCACTCCACTGTAGCGCCATTGTCACGTGACAACTTTAAGTGAGAGAGGACACAAAGGGTGGTTGTTATAACAGTCTTCCTATTGGAAACTGCCCCAGCATGACGACACATGGTATCGATGTCACATCAAAGTATGCGACGACAGAAGAAACCAAGAGAGCATGCAACGCGATATCAGAAAAAAGTGAGTTACAAATCAGTTATGAAATGTTTAGTTTTGTTTTGACAAAAATTCTTCAACGTTTAACAAATTAAAATTTATCAGGATGAAGACGAAGTAATAGTGACAGGAAAATAAGCAGAGGAGTTATGATGAGTGCAGCGGCGAGTATGAGGATTACGACAAGGCAAAGAAATCCAAAGGACAATGACAACAGCGATAAGTCATCTGCATTGCACTGCAGTAACAACTGCTCGGGCTAACGACACAAATGATCACTCTTCTCAAACATGATCGACTTCAGCAATAATATCCCTTTGTAGAGGCTCCTACTTATCCCAGTAAAATTTACATTATTATTCTTATTTACTTAATATACATTTACGTTGATACGAAAAAAAGGTTTATAGATTTACTACATTGACTGAGGTCTGCCATTGCCTTCGCTGACCGGATGTTCCCCTGGTTTAGGGTTTGTGTCAGAGTTTTGGTCGAGGCTTTTATTTGAACAAAATGCAAAAGTAATCGAAGTCAAAGTTTGTTAAACCGACAACCGCGTGTTCACGCATGCGTGGAGCAGGTTTAAAAATCATAATTGCGGAAAGTTGTCTGCTTTTTGTCCTCAACCGCATGGACTGCGGAACTGTCCCATAATACTCAGTCATCTGATCTACCCATACTTGTATTTGTACATGAACGTACGTGGCTGATTTTGATCCATAGAACTATGTATGGATATATAACTTAGTATTTAAATATAGACAGAAAAATATTCAGGTAGAAAAATGTAAAAACAGAGGGACCAAAGTCAAAAAAATCTTGAAAATTAATTTTATTTCTCTTATATTTTTAATAGTATATTTTATCAAAAGTGGTAGGTTTAGAGTTCCCGGGGCGGTTTTTTTTTTCTTTTCTTTTTTTTTTTTTTTTTGGTGTTTTGCTTTGGGATGTCATCGTTCTCGTAGACGTTTTAAGTGTAATTGTCGTTCCTCTATTTAATGGTACCCAACTGACTTTATAGAAGTTGTTAAAATAAAGGTATATAAAGATATATAGCAGATATTCAAAATGATATATACAGAAAGAGGGAGAGAGATATGAAGATAGTCGTTCCCATATTGAGTGGTAGCAGCTGACTTTATAGCAGATATTTAAAATGAGAGACAGAGGGAGAGAGATATGAAGATAATATTTCCCGTCATGGGTGGTACCCACCTGACTTTATAGTAGATGTTAAAACGAGAAAGATAATATAAAGATAAGCGTTCCAAGCTGTAATGGCACCAGCTCACTTTATAGCAGACATTTAAAATAATATATTTATATCTAAAATGATAGACGTTCTCATCTAAAATGGTATCAGCTGACATTATGGCAGATATTAAAACTAGAATAATAGCATTAATATAAGCGTTCAAACCAGTAATGGTACCACTGACTTTGTTGAAATTAAAAAAAAAAAGAAGTTCCTATCTTCAGTTGTACCACGTGTCTATATAACGGCTTTTTAAAATAAAAAGAAAAGACAGGAATTTAAGCAACTTAATTCTCACTCTAGTCTTCTGTTGTCCACGTTTAAGAAGTGTGTGTTGGTGTGCGTATGAAGAGAGAGTTAAAGAGAAAGTGTGTGTGTGTGTGTGTGTGTGTGTGTGTTTTATCCATTATTTCTGACTCTCAGTCTATTAATTGCAGTCCACAGTTTATGGCAGTTATGAAATTTTATCTGAGACAATTAAATTTTTATTACTTGAGTCATCGCGTGCCCCGCAGTGAAGGACGGAATGACCGTATCGGTATGTTGAGAACATGTGGACATATAAATGTTTTTACCGTGCTGTATATAGCATCTGCACAGTAAACTGTTTTTTCACCAAGACATCATTGTGATACGCATGTGATTTGTTGTCCACCGCACAGCTTGGTTTACTGTGCAAATGCTATAAAGAGTGGATAAAATTTTAATTTTTATTTTCATGTGCAGACCATGCATGCAACGACTGTCGTTATATCCCAGACACCGGGCATGCGACACGTGCAGTGACTCATGGGACCGTTAGTGCCAGGAAGACTGGGAGTGTACACGTGGCAAAACGACTAACACACTTTGACCCGTTTCACCTGGCAGAAAACGTCTTTCCTCCGTGAACTTCCTTACACGACTTTAATCCTTCAGATGCATTTGTCTTCTCACATCTTTTGTGTGTGTTTTGCATTGGGATGTTCTCGTTCTCTAATATGTGGGGAAGGGGGGATTATATATATATAGGCAGATATAAGTATGTGTGTGTCAGGGGTATCATAAAAAATATATAAGCTGATATGTGTGTGTATGTGATGGGGTTTACACATATATATATATAAGCAGATACGAGACTGTGGCTTTCATTTATTTTACCTTTACCAGTCATCAGTTGTAGGCTTTAAGTTATTTTCTGTCTTAATTAACTTTGTGCAGCACTTCATAGTGTTTAAAAGTTGTAGAATTAGCCCCAGAACAAGTTTCATAGCTGGCAAAGAGTGAAGCCAAGAGCTTGCTTAGCACGGTAAAGTGAAGGTCGCTGACGTCACGCTTCCGAAGTTTTTCCCTTCAGTGAGACGTTTAGGAAAAAAAAATCAGCTGCTCGGTCAGCATCCCCACTGTCGGCTCCGCCCGAGCGCACGTGCAACGTGTTGCATCACTTCACAAGGTGTTTAAGCGCACGTGCGCGACTATATAACGCGCTTTCGCCCTCCTCTGCGTTTTTCTCTCAGCCGCCTGCTGCCTTCCTATCTTCCTTCCTTGGCGAGGACTGGGCCTCTTGTTTGTAGTGACATTCGCCGGACACTCATCCGCTGCTAAAAGGTTCATGCTCAGATATAACTATATTGTGGACTTATTGTGCGAGCGATACAATATTTTACTTGGTTGTAGTTATTTCGTAGATAGCAAAATATTTTTATTTAGTTGTTCTTTATTTCCTTATTTTGTTATATTCCTTTCTTCGCTTTTAAATGTAATGTTTTAATTAATGATAAATATAGAGGCTTTAAATTTTGTGTCGCTTTCTCTTCTGTCGCCCTTAATCTAAAATTTATTTTCTTTTTCATTGAATCCCATGTTTATGACAAAGTTGCTTAAAACACCGAGAGTAGTAATCATGTTTAGCAAATAGATATCTTTGGAGCAAAAAAAGGAATAATAAAGATAAATCTGAAACTTTGTTCTTATTTTTTCTGTAGGTGCTTGAGCTGCCGTTGAGCCGAGAAGAAAACTTTTCCTCAAAACAAGGAGTTGGTTTCTAAAAGTTTTCAAACAAAGCATCACAAGAGCCCCGAGTTGTAGAGACAATGTGCCGCCAACCGTCCAAAGTCGTCAGCGCCGTGGTGTTGTTCGTGTTTGTGATGATGATGGTCGCGTGCTCTGCTGTGCCGCTCGAGGACCTCGATGACACCGACGACGAAATCAAGGTAAGTGAGCGAAAGTAAAGACAGTTTGTTTGAACACTTCCCTCCGCCATTGCACGTTGCTCTACGTCAGAGACGTTGTCTGCCAGCCACGTAATTACGTCTCCCTCACGTTGCTTTGCTCGTATTCGTCTGACACTAAATTTGAACGAACATACGATTTATATTGCTCTTTATATCTCTTCACACCATCCAACGGTAGACAATAGAAGATTTTGGGGGCGTGGAGAGAAAGAAAGAGACATTCCCAGGTAATACGAAGAACATAAAAAATGTATGTAAGATGTCTGGAGGATGAAAAATTAACTTCGTGTTCATCTTTATCGTCTGCTCTTTAAAAAAAAAGATCGGAATACTTTTTGGTCCTTATGGTTTCATTACATCTTTCCAAAAAAAAAATCTACGAAAGTCTGTCGAAACACAAATAGAGGACACTAGAGGTACAGACGCCAGGAATTCAATGCAGGGTCAATAGGCAGCCATATATTCACACTGAATAGGAACAGAAAGGACATTGACAGTTTAAAGACTATTTGTAGAAAACGTATTTTCTACTATTGTCTACTGCAGTGGTTCTCAAAGTATTTTTGACGCGGACCACTTTACTTAAGTGAAAAATATGGCGGACCACCAAGGCCTATGTAGCCACTATTGTACGACATTTATATATTTACATTCATGTATTGCTTAATTACATTCTTTTAATTGCTATTAAGAGGTTATTGATTGTGTTGTAATCAGGTGTGTAGGCGAATGCTGGATGAGGGTATGCTAGCAAAGCTAACCATTGCACACAGGACCCACATTACATCCATTACACTATTGCTTTTACAAGTCCATTCGATCGCAATGACATTTACTGTTGGTATTCAGATCGACTTGGTTTCCTCGTAAAGGTTAGCGAGTTCTACACTAGTGAGAGGAACTGTGAACAGTTCAAGTTAGAAATTTGCTTTAGCGAGTTTAGAACAGGAATGATGTTATATTCGAAACAGGTTTCGTAAAACAAATTCTAGGTTAGTTAGACTATTCTTTTATTGACTCTACAGTTAGGCAGGCAGACAGACAAGCGGTCTTCGCCATGCTTCTTGAAGGATGAGAGATGGGGATATTGCTTTTTCTGATACCCTCGCTGGCGAGGTTCTAAAGCCCAGCATCGCTAGAAAAACATGCATAAGGTCACATTTAGCATCTGTAAACAGACCTCATGATGTTGATAATACTCGTGAAAGATTCCACATTCCACTGGAGAACATTATGTGATGACCAGACAGCATATAGAGTATAAAGGGCAGTCATTGTACATCAGTATTACAGTCTCCATAAAGGTTCATATATGAATATAGTCACAATCATTTATATTGATGGGCGGCTTAATTTGATGGCACAAGGTTCCCCACCTACCGCAGGAAAATACTGCGATTCTTTAATTCTCACCAATTCTCTGGAGCTCCGGCCATTTTAAATCCCAGTGCATCACAGGACAGTCCACATAGGGCAAGCTGCAGGAGACGCATGCTGAGTTGTTTTCATCATCCTGCCAAACAACAAATACAAAATGGACTGACAAAATCTTCGTTTACTACAAGAACGAGGCTTTCGCTTCCTGTTTGCTGTCAACAATACGAGAAAAAACAGATGTTGCAAACTCTTTTGTCGATTGGAGTTAAAGATCTTAAGCTTTATGGTCTGTTAAGTTTTTAGTATATCGATCCCGGGAAAGAAGGAGAAAGTATAGGAAACGTCGACGACATTGCTACACCAATAAAAATAAAAAAAGCAACAAGTGTGTGGTGTGTTCCAAGAGTTGGCTTTTAGAGGAGATGTGTTATCGTACCAACAAATATCGTAAAATACGATATCTCACATACTCATTACAAGACAAGGAAGCAAAACGCGAGATGAAGCTGTTAAGGGTAGAATCTTGATAACACGAATTTTGTTTCCACAATCCTCGGTGAATCTCTTCAATCTAAACAACCGTTTAATTTCAAGCCGAGTGAGAAACTGATGTTTTTAAATTCCTCTTTTGTATTTTGGTGAACTTCTGGATCTTTTGCACTCCTTTTTTAATGAAAGAAGATTAATGTTATAAAAGTGAAAAATGTATGAAATCTCAATAAAATCTCGGTGCAATGGATGATCTAATATATGAAATTTTTTTAATACGGTCCGAATGTGCTTGTTAGATTGGATAAAAATACCTGGATAAAAAGACCGTTGGTGTTGGTGTTGTCCGAAGCCCACAGATGTCTGTGAGAAATTTGCTTTCTACAATTTTTTAGTTAGGTAAAAGTGTGAACCTCACCTGTCCAAGCAGAAGTTTGTTTTTAGTCGCCAGATGTCTTGCCTTGTATGTCAGATTGATGTCTGTCTTTTTTTTCATAAAAGTTCCACACCTACGATGTTAGTTTTGTTTCTTCCACTCGTCCTTCGCGTCATCCTAATACTGTGTATATATTTCGCTCTGCTACCTGATATCATAACATAAAATGTCCACTAGATATTGTATCAAACATCTTTAAATAAGCCGTGATTCGTGTCCTAATTCCTCCTCATTTGAGGTTTATTTTCAGTCATTATGTCCATCAAATGGACATGATCCTTTTTTTTACTTAATTATAAGAATGGAATATACTTCAGTCCTGACTGTTTCCAAGATTTAAAGCTGCATGACAGTACAAGGGTTTGATGATTGCGCTCACTGGACTGGTGTAATAAACTAACTTCCGAGTCCTTCAGACACGGTTGGGTGACTCTAGTCAGTAGAGAATGTTTATGACATTTCATGCGATCAGCTGCTCCCTCAAATGCTCATTCCCCCCAGAAATTATCTGTGCATCGATTGTCCAGTTTTCATCATTTGCTTCTGTCGTCATCTCGTTACTTGGTTTTAGTTCTCAGACACTCTGGTTTACTGCAATGAAATTTGAAAATGTTGTCCTTGCAGATCATGATAATGCCTGCGAAGGTTATTAAAAGAAGTCTGATGTTTCTGGCAATAATACTCATCGACTCGGTTTTTAAACTAAACAACTGTCTAGTCCGTAGTCGGGTGATAAACGCTTCATACGCTCTAATACGCAGAGATATTGTGTCCCACCATCCTTCAAATAATTGTTTTAGAGTTTGTCTCGTAAACTCTCTCTCGGAAGAAAGATATCTGTTACAAAGTGAGAATGCTGACAAAGGAACGAGTTTACATCTGTATACGAATTATACATATATATTGCAACAAAAGGGGTTTGTACCGATTTCACGGGGCTGCTGATGTGTACATTGATGTACAGTACAATTCGTCTTTATGATTTTGTTGTTTTTTCTCAACAGAGGTCCTTATTTCTCGCTCGGTTGCTGGATGCCTCAGAAAAGTTTAGGCTGCGGTCAGAGCTTCTGGGCAAGAAGAGAGAACTTGACCAAGACCTTCCCTTGACCTCACAGAAGCAATACCGCTCGGCCGTGCAAAACAGCAGGCGAAGACCTGGTACGTATCATACCATTGCCTGTATGCCCGCTATTTGAGTTTACAGTTTTCTTCTTTTTTTCCTTTTCTTATTTTTGCAGGACCTGTTCAGGGCAAATATGGAGCATCACCAGAAAAAAAATCTTTTCAGATTTGCTTGCTTTCTCTCCCGCCCCCTCTTGTGACATTTCCACATTCTCTTTCTTTTCTTTCGTAATTCTGTTTGTTTACCTATCTGGCTGGACGTCTGTTGGTGTCTTCGTGTTTGTCAGTCCGTGTTTTGTCTTTCTGTTTTCTTGTTTGTCTGTTTGTAGTCCCGTCATCGTGTCTTTTCAATCGATTAGTTTTGAATAGACAGTTGGGAGTTTATCCTGATGAAGGAGCGTGTAGCTGTTGTCCTCTCTTTCCCAATAGTTGCTCATGCGTCTGATTCATGAACCTTAGGCACATGAACTTCCTCCCCTAGGGTACGAAAACTTAGATCATGCTCCAAGTGTGTAGACGACACAGACACCTCAATGATTTTGCTCAGTTGTCCATTAAAATCCTAATTGTTACATCATAACCGTATTACAGTACCTGTTGTTGACATAGAAACTAGTACTAGGAGGATGAAGAAAATGCAGTTCAGACATTTCGTTGCAATCTGCAATGAGAAGACATTTTTTTAATATATACAAAGAAATATAATGTATTGGAATTCCACTGACCATTTGACGGAGATCCAACCTACCATGATGGTGTATCTTTACTCCTGTGTGTGTTAATGTCTGTATGAGTATGTATGCCTGCCCTTGTGAGCAAAAGACTGTGTGTGTGTGTGTGATTTAGTTAACATACAGCTGTCATAGGTTTCTGTTCAAGCTTACCTTTCATCACCAAATCGCAGGTAAACTGGCTTTACTGCAATTCCTAAAATACACTCTAACACACACACACACACACACAGTTCTAGAGATTTTACCTTGTTAAACGACTCTTTTTTATTCCATTCATTTATTCATACTTTTCGTTCTTTTAAAATATAAGGATTGGAAAAGCATCATTTTTATTCAGTCCTAAGATTGTTGCTGTGAACAGTGGTCCTGTCTGCGGTTCTTAGTTTTCTACTCGTTGTCTTTCTGTTCATTTTGCAATCCAGTCGCTGGTAGCCTTTGCCCATTCATCTGTCATTTGATAACACGCTTGTGTTGTGTCGACAGGTGGAATGACACTCTGTTTGTGGAAGGTGTGCCCGGCGGCTCCCTGGCTCGTGGATAAAAGGGAAAGCTCCATGTGACGTGCGCACGGATAGGGCAAGAGGCGTCACGTGACACACACCAAAGTGACGATTAAAAACTTGGATACGAAATATCGTTTCGGGAAAGGGGAATGTAACCCAAAACTGAGATGTGCTGGAAGAAATAAAAATGTGGAGTTCATCTAGTTCATGCCTTTGTTTGATGTGTCGCCCTGGGGATTGTATTGGATGCAAAGTGAGCGTTAGTAAACATAAACACTCGCTTCTCTCTCTCACAAACACACAAACACAAGCTTCTCTCCTTTCTCTCTCACACAAACACTCGCTTCTCTCTCTCTCTCTCACTCGCACACACACAAGCGCGGAAAGAGGCAAAGGAACGACATTACCCGGACGATGTCCTCTCTTTTTTTTTGCCTGACAGGCTGTCAGTGCTCAGTGAACTCAAGGACCAGATCAATGGACAACAGAGTATAAAATCGACGCTACCCAGCCTGCAAGAGCGGTGGGCATTTGTTGGGTCCCTATGGGGAAGTCAGACGAACAGGAGGGAAACGTGTAATGTGATCCTAAACTGAGGAAAGTTGAGGCAGGTCATGACCTCCGGGCGGTGATAGTGACGTGTACATCGAGCTTTTTCTCTTCAGCCGCGCTCGATTTGGCAGCCACGTGATCGTCTCGCATCCCTCCACCCTCTGTTTCCCTCCCCGCCCCCTCTATTCCCCCTCCCCGCGTGTCGCCGCGACAAGTCAAGGTACGGGGTCAGAGGTTAAGGTACTGGGTCACACCGGTTCTTCGCTTGGACCTGCGCGCAGACATTTTGAACTGTACGTCCATCTTCAAGTGAGACACCGCCGATTTCTGAAGTAAGTCTTAATAAAGTTGAGTGAAAGATGCCATTAAAACAACTATACTTTATAACAGTGGATAGTCATGAATAATTTATGATCATATATAAGTATTGTAGTGCTTTTTGTGAAATGTTTCACGTGTCGTACCCGGCAGGTCTCACACATACATCCGCTAGCAACTCGCTTTTACATGACGCTGCCTTCTATATGTGTTGTGAATAGTTTAAACGGTTAAACCGCATCCGTTTTGTTATAAATAATCAAACTGTTTAATCGTATCTCTTGCCTACTAATTGCACTACAGAAATCAAATGTTAAGAGCACGAATACGATTGGCGGAAGCAAGATGACAACCAAGTGCATGATGGGTTCAAATTAAGTAGTCAAGCAGCAAAGCACACACACACACTATCTCGCGTATTTGTGTACTATTGATAATTAACTTCGAAGTTGAAATCTATGAAATGAACTCATTGAGTCATGCACGAAATTTGTCGTCTGCTTTCTCAATAACAGTGGCGCGGCCAATACCAAACGTTTGTGTCCGTCTTGGTGCATTCTGGGGGAAAGCAGCAAGACAATCACATTGCTTTCTGAACAACTAAAATTTTGGAAAATTAATGCAAAGCAAAAGAATTGTAAGAATTTTATTTTTGTACTTAAACACTTTGAAATTAAAACAAAATGTATGAAATCCAAAGCTATGTCAAAGTCAGTCATTTTTCTAACAATCACATATATGTGATCACATATTCTCTACTCTCTTAAAATGCTGCATGCCATTTTTCATTTTATGTATATTATCTCCCCTTAACTGTTCTTTGAAGGTCTAGTTTAGTGTTCTTAACCGGGGTTCTATCGAACCCTAGGGGTTCGGTGAGTCGGTCTCAGGGGTTTGGCGGAGCCTCCACCACGGAGTCGACACACTCGCAAATCGTGATGACACTAAAGGAGGAATGTGCATATGAAACTTGTGGGTTCGGTACCTCAAAGAAGGTTAAGGACCACTGGTCTAGTTCTTTACAAACTATGGAGGACATCAGCGATGATTCTGAAGCGACTTCCAAGGCATCTGAACTGGTCCCCACATCCCGAGAAGTGTTTACAGGTGTTAACAGGACCTGTAAGCTACACTGTGGGGTCTCCTAGTTCTTGCAGGAATGTCCCTGTTTCACATCAGATCCTTTTCTCCGGAGCTCGAGATCCTGGCTTCAATGGCCAGCTGTTAGCACATAGATTAGATAGGATCTACGTTCATGGTTAGAACGAACGGTGTACGGAAAGTAACTCGTGACAAGGAAATGTGAGTCTTGCAAAGTGCAAATGCAGTGGTTGTTTCCCTTGAACGTGTATACTTCCTATTGACACTATATATGTCTGTACATGTCCGTGCGTGTGTGCGTGTGTTATTCTTGCGTTCCTGTATGCAGTTTTTTATTGATTGATTCGTTATTTCTTCATGATAGCTCTAGCAAGGGTTGAGCATCTGTCGCTGTAATTACACATCTTAGAACATAATCTAATTATAAGCAAACAATACATTAAAACTGACTACAATAAACCCAAGCTCTAAAAGCTCTATACCTACGAATCACAACACAGCATCTAGGAATAAATCCACTCGCACGCATCACGCACACAAATAAAAATACTTCTACCATCACCATAGACTTCACACATGTATAAAAAAATCTTTAAAGAGAAAACATCCTCAAGGGCACTGGCCCCCAAAGCTAACTAATCAGTTCATACCAGTCTTCACCCTCCTCCAAACATCCCCCCACACTCTTACACCCTCCCTTGAAAGCCGCCATTCATACAGCTCCCCCCTCTCCTCCACACACAGTTCAAGGCCACTGCCCTACAAAGTGAACACATCAAAGCAATTTGCACCCAACTGCAAGAGAAATACATTGATTGAAACTCTATGCTACAACAGCCTATCTGCATCGATGATATTAAAAAATGATCAGGTTCGTTTTACAGCACAGACTCATTTTTTGTAGCTGTAAGTCAATACACTATCATGTCAAAACTGGTTTCTTAAAGAAAACGTACAGCGGAAGCTCGGTTCGCGAACGCCTCTGATAGCGAACATAATTTCGGATAACTTTTGAGAAATTGATAAATTTATATTATATTCTCATTGTATGGTGGTGAGGCACTGCAATATGTGTGTATGTAATATGTGTGTATGTTGCTTTATTTGATTTTTTCTTTGCATGCTTGCCGGGTGTGTATATTACATTAGAAAAGCATCTCAAATTTACATGGAAACAGAAAAATATAACAATAACGTGTCATTTAAAAGCAATTTAAAAGCTTAAGATCGGATAAAAGCAGAACGAACCGAAAGCATTCCTGGAGCTACTTCTATAACTCAGATGGTAGTAAACAATAGAAATAATAAAATAGATGTGCTTTGTGATTTGTTGTGACCACCGACTTTTTAGATAAGACCAGGCCCCGTATGCAAGAAACACCGTTAGCCAATCGTCGCGATAGAGCCTTTCGGTCCGAAAGCTATAGCAGCGATAGTCTCCCCACTAACGTGGTATGCAGGGACACGCCGATAGAGCTCCACTAGCTTTCGGCGCGGGAAGGCAGTTCTATAAATAGCTTCCGGGTAGGCCCGAATTTCATGCGCTACTGCGCATGTATTTGTTTTAAAAGTAGCGTTTACTTTTTCTCCCTGACGATGTCCTTTTGCAGAAAAACGGGAAACAAAACATATGCGACATGGAAATTAAAATTTTGTTAGAGGAGATATCCATGGAAAACAAAATTCTTTCCAGCTGCTTCTCCAACAAAAGAACGATACCAAAAAAAAAAAAAAAAAAAAAAAAAAAAAAAAAAAAAAAACCCACCAAACAAAAAAAAAAAAAAAAAAAAAAATTTGGAAAAAAAAATTGCGGCCAAGGTGTTGGCAAGCAGGGTGGCTGTTCTGTACCAGAAATAAAAGATAAATGGATCTACAAAAATAGACAAGGCTTCAAAAAAAAAAACAAAAAAAAAAAAAACGAGGCAAATAAAACAGTTGGAGACAAGGGAATGCCACCACCTGAATATGAAGAGACTGTTGCTGCGATCCTTGGCAATAACACCTACCCTGATCAGTGGTATTGGAGGTAAGTGACACATTAACTGGCTAAAAAAGTATATAAAACAGTAAATGACAGAATAATTACTTATTTTTATTTATATTTTTTATGA
This sequence comes from Pomacea canaliculata, assembly GCF_003073045.1. Taxonomy (NCBI): domain Eukaryota; kingdom Metazoa; phylum Mollusca; class Gastropoda; order Architaenioglossa; family Ampullariidae; genus Pomacea; species Pomacea canaliculata. Next base: position 29,123,501 of record NC_037591.1, on the reverse strand, counting down.
AATTATAATAGAAAATGTGATTATGTTTTGCAAATCAGCTGGATGTAGGGAGGGGAGCAGTGAAACATATTGTATGTGTTGGATGTTTAAATCACGCTTATAATTGTTAATATTACACGCTTTACATTCTTGGTAACTGGGGACACAGCACCACAGGTTGAAATGGGTTGGTTTAATCTTGCCTCAAATGCAACCATTATTTACTTTTCTTTTATTGTTTATACATCAGCTATATGCTTGTTGATTAAATGAAGTACAATTTTTAAAACATGTTTTTTATTCCAGTGAATGGTCCAGATTCACAGGAGGTAAGCAGGCTGAATAATTTCATGTTTTACGGTGGCTCTATTGTGAACTTTGCGCGCAGAATGCTGTGTTCTGAAGTTTGTGTGCAACATGTTGCCATCTCAACAAGTAATACACAATGTCTTAAAATTTACATAGTGAAATTTATTTAACTCTCAAACAGTTACAATCACACATTTTAAAACAAAAGCAAAATGAAAAGTGAATAATTGCATCCACACACAAATATATATATCCACATTTAAATGATATTTTCTGTCCATTTTTGCAGGATTGATAATTTTCTGACACTTTACACTAAATCAGTTTGTGGATAACATCACTTTTCTTTAGAATGCTATTGATGTATATGCAGAAATCTAATTGCCACTCTTGCAACCATCATTTACTACATATTTTTCTTTGCTCTGCCACAGAATATTCAAGTCCCTTCAAATCGTTGACAAACTTCTATCCGTCAACACCACCCTGGACAACTGGAAAACCCTTAGAATGAAAAAAAGAAAAACAGCCAGCAAAGGAGATACAGAGCAACAGCTCATGATATAACATTTCAAAGACCAAAAAGCAGTCTATTATAAGCCAAATGGAACTAGAAATTAAAATCTCAAACTAGAAGTCTGGCTGCTAAACGCTAAATAAGCAAGCTAGACAAAGAGAAAAATGATAATTAAAACTAGCAATACTGCCAGTGTATGCATTTTTGTATATTAGAGTGGATCTGTATACAGTTAAAAAATGTGGGTGACAGTACAAAGTCACACCCCCCACCCCCCCCCTGCAACAGCTACTCAAAAGTGAGATGCAATGCAAACTAAAAAATGTGGGTTACAGTACAAAGCATCAACACACACAAACTCATACACCTGCAACACATATTCTGAAGTGAGATGCAATGCGAAATTAAAAAAATGTGGGTTACAGTACATAGTCTCAACACACACACACACACACACTCACCTGTAACAGGTATTCAGAAGTGAGATGCAATGCAAAAAAAAAAGTGGGTTACATTACAAAGCATCAACACACACACACCCTGCAACAGGTATTTAGCAGTGAGATGCAATGCAAAATAAAAATTTGTGTACAGTACAAAGCCTCAACACACACAAACTCACACACCTGCAACACATATTCTGAAGTGAGATGCAAAGCAAAATGAAAAAATGTGGGTGACAGTACAAAGTCTCAACACACACACACACCCTGCAACAGGTATTTAGCAGTGCAAACTAAAAATTTTTGGGTTACACTACAAAGCCTCAACACACACAAACTCTCTCACACAATGCAAATCCTATGTCAAAAACTAGGAGGTTTGACTGTCACATTACAGTCATGTTAGTCTGCACAATACCTAAGCTAGGATGTTAATTTTGCATTTTTCAAATTTAAAATATCATTTAAAAAGCAACTAATCATGGCTAAAATCAAATAGACAACAAGCTGAACAAGTTTTATCAGCAGATTAATAACTGATTTATTCAGTACCTGTAACAGTGGAGAAAGCGACGCACGTCGATTCGAGGATTCGATTGCTGCTGCAATGTCATTTGTCAGTTCTAAACCATCGTGTCTTCTAAATTTACATTTCTGGTAAAGTTCTTGGTCGTTGTACCGGTCCACGGGAGGATTCCTGTCCCGAAAAACACGTTCGCGGCGCAAACAGCGTCGAATACGGTCCCCGAACCTCCAGTCCGCCATCTTGTGCTTTCGGTACGATAGCGAGCTAACGGAGGGGTGAGGCTCCATTAGCCGTAGAGCTACGATAGCCGGCTATCGGCGGTCCCTGCATGCGAATTTTCCCGCGCTATCGTGACGAAAGGGATATCGTACCTTTAGCGGCGCTATCGGTGCTCCCTGCTTACGGGGCCAGCTGAATATGCTACCGCACCCCAGCGTCTAGCCTCATATCATAGTGTCTTTTTTTTTATGTGAAATAAAGAAACCTCCCCAGAGAGTAGCCATCAGTCGTCGCAGCATACGAGGTCGTGACCTTCCGTGTCGGATCCACAAGCAACACCCGGAATGATGTCATCGGTGTCCGAGCACGAGCGTACGCAGCGACCCTCCATCAAAATGCACTCAAGTCTCCCTGCAATACAAACACAGGATCAGTCTACATTTACCCATCAAGCTGCCCTGTCTCAAAATGTAGCAATTTATATACGTGTTTCTTAACATTTCATGCACTACACTGTAGCGCCATTGTCACGTGACAACTTTCAGTGAGAGAGGACACAAAGGGTGACAGGAAAATAAGCAGAGGAGTTATGATGAGTGCAGCGGCAGGTATGAGGATTACGACAAAGCGAAGAAATCCAAAGGACAATGACAACAGCGAAAAGTCATCTGCATTGCACTGCTGTAACTACTGCTCGGGCTAACGACACAAATGATCACTCTTCTCAAACTTGAGCAATACATTTTAGAAAAGGTAATCGAAGATGAAAGATTTTAAGCTCCACTCACCGAAAGATAAAGAAACGAATGGAGTCTCCCCTGGCTTCTCCTTGTCCTCATCTGACTCTTCTGCTTCTCCAACTGTAAGTGATCTGACTTCCCCGACTTCCGGCTTCTCGGTGGTATGTTCGAAGTTCTGCTCGAGATTCGTTCCGTCTGCTTCTTCCTCTGTCTCGTTCATCGGTGTGGCTGACTCACTCGGGTTAAGGTCGCCTTCTTCCTCCGCCTCTTCTTCTTCTTCCTCCCCTTCATCCTCTTCTTTCTCCTCTGGATCCTCGGTAGAGAAAGACACGCTCGTTGTTAGAGTCGTGCCTACCGTCGACCTTTCACCTTGAAATTCCGTTAAATTGGCAGTCCCGTTTCTTGGTCTTGGACCCAAACTGCTTCCTACATTCGTCGTGGTAACAGTACTGGTTGTAGTAAAGGGTAGTAGTGGCTCACTTGCTGGCTCTGTTTCCTCTTCCACCTCCTCTATTTTTGCTGTTTCCGTGGCGTTCCTGTCCAAAGTTACCGTCTTTTGCAGCTTTAGACTGGTCGCTTCGGTCGTCATGACAACATCGTTGTTCTTCAAGGAGACAACATTTGCCCGTGACCTGTCCGCTCTGATTACCAGATCTTTGCCAAGTGTTTGTGTGGATGAAATGTTAACGTTCAGTGCACCATGTTGTGCCAGGAACATAAGAAGATTAAATACTGTGTCGTGGCGTAGAGTCGGTTCTACCACCTGCCTTGTACCTGGTCCCAGCAGCTCGGGCACAAGCGAGAAAGTTGGAGGTTCTTGTAGGCTTGGAAACAGGACAAAGGCGCTTTTTTCGGGAACAATGATCAGAACAAAGGCGATAGGAAACATAACATGTATCATATTCGTTTTCCAAAATGGCCCCATCCTTTTACACATGCTTCTGGCTGTCCGGTTCTACGTCCTGAGTTATCTAACGATAATTAGAGTTGATTTCTTAGGAACAGTCACAACGGCCAACAAAATTGAAGGCAGTCTAGAAATCTATAGTTTTTCTGCGAGCTAACTCAACCTTTTTATTTTAAGATTGATGTGCATGTCCATGCAACTTCTTCACTTGATTTTGTTACTTATTCATCAGAATTTACTTACATGTAAGGCTGTTTGTTCTGATATCTCCAATTTGTGAAATATCTAGACAGAGCCTTGCTAGCCAATGAAGTGAAGTATACAAGATGGATGTCTTATATACCCTCAGCACAACAGGATGTAAGAATGAGTGATGAAGGTGTGGAAGCAATGGCCTGTGAGCACTTGTCAAAGGCAGGAGGACGACATGCACCTAACAGAATAATGAGCCTTGTGACATCTCGAGGCTTCACACCAACAGCCACTCCAGTCTCCATTTGGGAAAAATGTAAAAGTTCAAAAAGTTTCCGCAATAACCGTCGCGGGTATCGCACTTGTTATAAATTACAAGCACAATTTTTAAGTCTCGCACCTGTACGTGTTCTGAGTAACAGGGAGCTAGAGGAGTGGTTCTTCAAACAATTAAGTGACACTACGTACCGAAACACGTATTAGATTAAACGTCAATCGAATATGTGTCATCCTCCTTTTCCTCGTCATCATCGATCGTCATTATCCCAGCCTGCAAAAGGTCATCGTCGATAAATTTTAATACAGCGATGTCTAAAAATTAATTGTTCTTAATAACATTGCTTTACGGGGCCTGTCACCACGAATGCAAAACTCGGGTGGCATATGGGTCCGGATCTCGGACTGAAGAGTTAATGCGGGTTAGAAATGAGAAACTGGTACAGGGAGTATCGATAAGTGTCACGGAAAGTAGCTATATAGCTATATATACTATATGTATATAGTGTAAGTAAACGACAGAGAAAAGTGCAGCGTTCAGGTGCACTTGTTTGCCGTTATTGAATTGCCTTCAATAATGTGATAATGATTTCTTTGTTTGTCTTTTTTTCCTTTTTTTTTTTTTGCATTGGTTAAAATTGTGCATTCAGGGCTTCTGCTAAGGCTAAATTCTTTGGGGTCCCAGGGACCCCTTCTTCAGATTTTTAAGGGGTCCCTGTTCTTCGCCCGAATTTGAATGGGACCCCATTGACGAAAATTGAAGGGGTAGTTCAAACTTTTAATGCGTACAGTACGCAATTTTTTGCGTAAGCAGAAGCCCTTCTGCATATAGGTCTTGTAAAGTATATGCATATACATGCAGGCCCGTTCTTAGCCCCCGCGGGGCCCGAGGCAAAGGGCATGTGCTGGGCCCTCATAAATCCAGCAATAGCTCAATGCACGAACGTTCATGCGCGATAAATCCTCGGTGTCCAGCAGCCTTCTGTCTCCAAGCGCGTCCAGCGAGAATGTGATACGGCTGACTACACTTCCATATGCCTAGTTACCATATCAATCAAAAGCGCGGGGCCCCTTGAAGCGCGGGGCCCTAGGCAGATGCCTCGTCCGCCTGCCCCTAAGCACGGCCCTGTATACATGTATATATATGTAACTAATTTGAAACTCCGCCCAATTTTGGTTTAGAACGTTAATAGTTGAACGTTAGCATCAACGGCTGTCCACCCTTACTCCATTTAAATTTGTGTTATTATTTTTTTTTAAATTAACATCTGCATATACGGACATAAATTGTTATTCTTTGCATGCTTGCGCCTATAGCTATAAAGCCTACGTTTGATATCCTCAAAAGTCGCTGATGATACTACATGACGACGGATATGGATGATTCCCAAATGGAATATTCTCACTTTGTAGTCCCTCCGCCCCACAGTGGTCACATGATTTTTACTTGTTCAAAATGGTGTCTCTCACCCAAGTGTGAAATATAATCCACACGGTCTAATTGTTATTTTTAGCTTCGTGTACTTCTTCATCTGAAAAATTACATAATGCACTCGAGTTAGTAAAAGAAGATGGTCCGGGTTTTCAAGTGCTACAACTTTAAAGCTGCTCGAATTCTGCCTACTGCAGACGAACCTCTTGCCGTCTTTGCCTGCGATGACCTAGTCTTCGTTGCGACTCGCCAGTGCTCGATAAAAGTTTTCAAAAAGGATGACAGTGACAACTTCACAGAATGGCGAACTTTCAGTACTATATGCCTGGTTGAAAAGTTTGCATACAACAAGCACAGTACGTCTAGTTTGTGCTTTGAATAGTTTTGGATTAACTTAATTATGTCAAAATAATTTTCTGTTCACTTAATTGTTGCTCTTTATCAATCATGGTTCTGCACTCTCCCACTTTCTTGCTTGTGCTGTTTTTCTCCTACTTATCTATTCAACAACATATCAATTTGTTTTTGTTTTGTTTTGGTTTGGGTTTTTTTTGGGGGAAGGGGGGGGGTCCCTGCCAAGCCTGTTCCCAGTGAACTCATTCTAGAATTCTCAGCTCCAAAGTATACTTTGATAACTCACTAGAATATCTTTTTCCATGGGTCTTATGAAACAATCCATAAGTTTCACATTATGATTTGAATCTGGTTCTTTACATTGATTACAGAATGTATATTATGACATTAACTAAATTATTGGGATTTATTTGTGCCTCAGTTACAGATCTTATAATCTAATGTTAATTACAGAAAACTATGTTATCACACTGGAGCAGAAACGTTCTTGGAAAAGCATATCAAAGTATGTCCGCTTGTACCTGAATTGGGATCTTGACCTGCCTAAAGCATCAAAACAACGAACCAAAGTTCGCATTGCTGGGAAGTCTCATTCATTGCATGTTTCTGGCAGCTATGCCCAGCAGTTTGAAGTTATAGAGCTGCCAGTAGAAGGAAGCATCACAACACTAGATGTGTGTCAGCTGACAGGAAACTTTGCCATAGGGCATGGAAGGGTGGTAAATTTGTTTCATATCATAGAGAAAACAGTGGGAAACTCAGAAAAGACTTACCAAGATGTGGAGTCTTTTCTAGAACTATGCTGGAACTTTGAAGTAAGATCTCTATCACTCTCAGGAGAATACCTGGCCTGCTGTTCTGCCAAAGAAGTGCAGGTGATTATTATCAAATATGCAGACATGGACACTCAGAATTCACAGAAGAAAAAAAAGTCTCTTGCTGCACGTGATACAAATCTGGGCAGTGCCTATCCAGAGGTATCTGTTGCTTTCACTGTTTACAACTTTTATCAGACTTTGTTGATTTATTTTTTTTTGGTATAGTTTCTTGAACACTGCTGGAAGCAAATCACAACAAATGAAAAAAAAATGTTCCGTTGCTAAGCTGATGCTGTTTAACAGTCACTATGTTCTAATTAATACTTGGATGGGATAGGTCTGTGAAGCCTTAAGAGAATGTGTTGCAAGTAAAAATATGTGCAAAGTATATGATCATTCTCTTTTAGACCATCTTATGGAGGAGACAGGTTTATAGATGACGAACAGTCTTGTATCAATACAACATAACATTAAAAGACTTTGTTGTTTGTTTATATAGACATACATTTTTTTTATGTGGATCAGATGACATCAAAACACTCAAAGTCTAGACAAGAGAAAAATCAAGCCCAATTCCATATGGATGAGACAGAATCTTTATCTTCAAGTCCTGACTTTAGTAATCAGACATTTTTATCTTCTGTAAGCATTAGAAGGCCTTTGTCTGCTGTCAGCAGTAATCTCCACATGCATGGGGATACCAGCTGTTTCAGGTTGGTGATTTATATTACAAAAATAATATAAAGCTGTTTGAAGCTGCATCATTAAGAAACAGAAGTGGAGAAATGTTTAAAGAAACATAGATGATGTGTTGCTATGATACGACAAAGAGGCTAGAAATTAAGTAAGCTGTAAAGAAGCGTCACATGCTGAGTGCTTTTAGGTTTTGGTTTTGAATGATGATTTAAGGCGTAGAAAATACCTGTTGCTGTTTATGAACCAAGTTCTGTTTGATACCTTAGGTTCATTGTTACTTCTGTATGTTCAGTGGCAGCAAGTATGTTTTTGTGACTTACTTGCTTATGTTAATACAATGACCAAAGAGCAGCTGTCAAAAAAGCACTTTTTTAACCTTTTATTGAGAAGCAATAAGTAAACATCTATTTTTATGTTGGGAACATATTTCTTATTTGTTTCATCATTCTTGATAATTAATATTCTGTTTTTCTCCTCAATCTCATCCAGCCCATTTGTTGATGATGAATTCTACCAAGAATGGTCATTTGATGGAGATGAGGACCTGGTTAGAGACACATGTGAAAGTTCAGGTAGTCTTTCAAAGCAGATTTACTTGCCAAGTATCCATGCTGGCACACCTTATCCAATACAGGATGTGACTGCTCCTCTTCTTCAAGATTACAGAGGTAGGAGCTGATTTTAGCAGTTTTCCTTCTGCCTTAGAAGGAATTCTAGGAAAAATTTTTTCATTCAAGTATTACTAAGACACTTTTGGGTGTAATTTTCAACTAGAGGTCGTTTATCTGGCTGCATTTGTAATATACAGTAGCTGCCTCTTCCTTCCAGTTAGGTCTTCAACCTGATCTTTCTGTGGGGGTTGGGGTTTGCAGGGTGAGGGGAGGGTAAATGGTGAAGAATACTTAAGATTGTTAAGACAGTAAATCTTTAGTGATATTTTTTGAAGTATTCTTATTATGGATTCGGTCTTAATTGTAAGGTAGCAGCAATACAAGAGGAGGTAAGAAAGTTTTTATATAAAAGCAAAATATTAACTCCTTCAGCACAGGTGTATGGAAACAATTGAGCTATAGAAGTATGAAGATGTTTGCATTCCTGGGTGTGAACTGTAAGAGAAGAGTAAATAAGCAAAAATGCAACATGATTTTTATTTCTACTTAACCTAAAAATTGTCTTAAAATTTTATAATTGGATGAAATGTGATAGGATTTAGGAAACGGCACCCAGTAGTGTAGTGGTTTTAACACTTGCTTGTCATCACTGCAGTGAGTGGCTCAGGGTTCAGATCTCTTCTTGGAACACTCTATGCATACATACACCTGTGCACAGGGCTTGGTGTTGGGGGTTTTCTCCCGGTTCTCCGGTTTCCTCCTCCCTCCCTCTCCCCCCATAGTGCAATATCGCATCAGGGTTGAAGCACTTTCCTAGTAAATAAACTAACCAAACAACAAAAAAATAGGAAACTATCTAGTTTGAGGTAAAACATCAGCAGAAAAAAAACCCATTTCACTCACTATCACAAAATTTAAGCAGAAATTCATTTCTCAAATAAAAAACCCTTTTGTAAATTTTCTCTTTATAGGTGGTCCTGGAAAGTCTTCTTCTGGAGTAAGTGCCAAAACAGTCCTTTACGTTGGTGATCTCAAAGAACAAGATGAATGGATTTCAGTTATGCTGTTGCCTTCACTGGTGCCAGGTAATCATTTGAAATTTCAGGATGGAAATGAGAGAAGGACGTGAGAATAAGTGTGTGTGTGTGAGCGTGTTTTAAGGAGGGGGGATGTTGTTTTCTTGATGTTACTCTTTGTGTGTGTGAGAGAGAGAGAGATAGAAAGATGGAAAAGAGAGGTGGACATGTATGCTTATACACAGGGATATATAACAACAGGAGTAATACACTTGTCTGGATTTTGTGGGTAATGTTTCAGAGAAAACCTTTGGGACTACATCCTCAGCTGCTTGGTCAGGAACAAACCCTCTCAAGCCAACATCTCTTGCTCATCGTGGTTCAATTTGCTGTTACGTCAGTCTCCAAAGGGGAGGCTATCTTTACAGATTAAATCCTGACACAGCACTTGTATCAAGCTATCGTTACACAGATGTTGCATGTAAGGTAAAAGCTATATTAACGCATTCTAATTTTTTTACTTTGGTGCATAACTGAAACTTGACTTTACAACTTCAGTCTTCACTTTAATCTACACATTTCTGAAATGCATGATGAAATGGATAAAGATTAACTTAGTGGTCCCTAATTTGCCTTCTGTAACTCATGCAGAATACCAGCAGTGGACTTTGTCCTTCCAATTTAATGTGACAGAGTCAGTGTGTTAGCATTTATAATAACTATTTGCATGAGAGAAATACAGCTGGCAGCATGTTCAAAGAGAAGGGCATGCTTCATTGCAAAGCTGGTTATCAATGATCTGGTCTTACAGGTCGTGGCAGGCCCACACTTTCTGGAAGTCATCACTCAGACAGGCCTGGAGACATACACAGCACGCTGGGGTGCAGTGTCTTTGAGTGCAATAGAAGCTGTAGAAGGTGGTAGACAAGATCAGGTTTGAGAAAACCGGAAAACAATTTTTTTTTCTTTTAAAACTCAATCTCAGTCTGGTCAGACTGCCCCTCAGCCTTAAGTGGTATTCTGGTGCAGCAGTAAAGCACTTATCCGATTACAAAACTGTGAGAATTGTGATTATAGATTTCATCTCAAGCATACATAGTTTTTCTCTTATTTTAGTACCTGTTTAAAATAATGGACTGGCTTGCTACAATGTAAACTTAGCTGCTTCACATGCACAAACCCAATATTTAAAAAAAAAGCATCAAAACTTACTGTTTTATATTAAATCTGCATGAAAGATGTAAATAAATGTAGACTTTGCTGGTGGTGTCTAGACAAAATCAGTTGATAGGGAGCAAAACTTTAAAAAATTATTAATTTTGAAGACGTGCATAATGGAAAGTGTTTAGTAATTTTTACATGCAACTTTTCTATTACTTTCAGACATTGCAAAAGACCATGCATTCATTATGTGTATGCTTTTGCATTATTTAGATTCCCCAGAATCTATTCTACTTCTGGAAAAACTGCTGTCTAAATTTCAGGTACGCCCCCCATCAAGTCTGGACATTTGTTTGTGTGGGTTAGAGCCATTTTTTGGTGCAGTGGACATCTCACATGGCAGTGACAGCATTGCTCTGCTTACAAAGATTGATCCACAGAAGGGGTTAGCTTTTGTTTCCTGTCTGGTTTTTATGAATGATGCTAGTCTGCCGTTTACTTTAGAAACTGGTATTTGTTTTGTTAACATTGCTATATTTGTAACATGTAAGGGAAGTGGTGACAGTAACATGAAAGGTACACATCGATAGGTTTCAAAGAATATGCCATTTTTTAAATCTTATGTAAAGCTTTCTTTGCCTTGTTTCTGGATAAGAAGGTGATTTGAAAGGTGGATAAGGTCTTGTTTTAAAAGTATGTCAGGAAACAGAGATAATAAATAATTTACAAAAATAACAAACATTGACAAAAGTGTACGTGATTGGTAATGAGTGTTTCGTAGAAACATAATTAAGCTTATTTATACACACAACCCTTCCTTATCACCAACACAATATGCACACATTAACATCAAAATTTATTTTCCTGAAAATAATATTTGATGCATTAAAAAATCAATTTTTTAGTTTCTTTCAATGAAAAAATTTTTCATACTTCATAAAACTCTTTCATTGTTTAACGACTTCTTGTGGAACAATTTTTTTTTATTTAGGCAGGAAGATGTCCAGTGGAACCTCTACCTGCTGCAGTGCAGCTCAGCAGCAGATTTCTATAAGGATGTGGTAAGTTGTGAAGTATGTTGCCCTCTTCAGTGCCACCTTAGTGTTGGGCAATACATGGTTGGTCAGACATTAACACACTAGAGCCTGTGACTCTTATTGTAATGCAAACTTTGGTCACTGAACTTCTCACAAGCAGGTCACTAAACTATACTCACTTTGGGCATGCAAATTCTTTCAACAGACCATTGCTTTTTTGGACAGTTCTGGTCATGATACATCAAGTTTCCCTATGAAGGACTTGGAACAGAACAATGTAAAATACACACTTCTAGAAACAGTCAACTCCCATATATGTTTACACAAATCTATTTGGGACATATTTCAAACTCATAATGTAAAAAATCATGACTAAAGATGAACACAGGATCAATCACATTAGTATGCACTTAAACAAAATCAAAATTTCTAGCAGGTGTTATGTCATCTGTTTGCTTTCACAATTTCAGAATGGAAACATTTGTTTGCTTGCCTTAAATTTCAGATAAACTATGCCACCCGGATTCAAGAAACTGGCCCTATGTCTTACCTTCATCTTCTGCAAGAGGCTCACCTTTATCTTCGCTGGGAGCTTCGGAGAACCTTGACACCTGATCTTGACCTTATAGACCTGTATCAGGAGTCCTGTGCTTTGCTTGGAGAATTTTACTCAATGTATGAAACTAGCAAAATCCTGACAAATGCTAATTCATATTATTTGTAAAATTCTGCCCCAGTTGATATTAGTTTGTGTCTTAAATTTATTACACTACAAGAAGACGTATAAGTGCTGTTCTATTTACCTTTTGACACTTAGAGCAAAAACTTAGAGTATGTTGCCTGGAAGTATTTACTGATTGTTTGCCTGTGTTTCAAATATTTGAAGACAGGCTGTCATCATGATCCAGACACAGACTTGATCTACACTATCTTATCTTGACTTTTCTCAGGCCTTACCAAGAAGAATGGGATTTATGTCTGCCATACTACAAAATGTCATGCTTGAGTGTTACAGACATTGTGAGACAAGCCATTCAACACAGAGAACATACTAAAGAGGTTTGCAGTCTTCCTAATTTTGTGCATAGTAATACTCATCCTAAAGCAATAACAGACAAGCTCAAACTAGTGAAAAGCTGCAGGTTTTTAATAAAATGACACTGATCAAATTAAAAATTTCTTCTGTGAAGATTTCACTCGATGCTTTTATTAGAGTTTGTTTTTGAGTGTTGGTAAAACTGTCCTTGTTAAGGTTTCATTTAAGATGGTATGATAATTTGGCTGTCAGTTAAGTTTTGAAAATTATAATGTTCACAGTCTTCGCATCTTCAGATAGCAGTTTAATTCATGTGTGTGGGCAAACACACAAGTATGTAATTATAAAACATGCATTGGTGAAAGCACGTTTTACTACATCTAGATAATCCAGTTTTTTTGTTGTTGTTTTCAGCATACACCAGTGTATGTGTATGGAAGGGGTCTGATTCATTACTTAGACTGGGTGCTTTATCAGTCTGACATATCTCTTGATCTAAGACAGGTTTGTTATATTTATAATTTTTGCTATATCCTTTTGCTGTCACAAACATCTTCAGGGTAAGGGAGTTTTATCTTCACTCTCTTTATGACAGCTTAGAAAGCACTTTAAGCAGTTGTGATGAATGTAGCTTTAAAATGAACACAACATGGCACATGTTTGGGCAAACTAGAAATTAATTTGGTGGCTGATAGTATTAGTGTAACGATTTAACCATATTATTTGCTATCCTAGCAGTGCAAAATACTGAAAACTGTTAGGTCCCATAAAAAAATATATAGGACTCATACAATTCCACAAGAACCCAAGAGTTTTCAGTATGCTTCGTAGCTAGAAATAAATTTGTGTATGTATTTGTTTGTGTGTGTGGGGGTGTGGATACACTTGCATGTACATAACCACATTTAAAGGTTCTTAAAAAACTGAATTGTTTGATAAGGAAGTTGAGTGATAAGAAAGTGAACATTGACTGAGAAGTTTTCTTTTATAGGATATCGCCAATGCTATTCTTCACATTTACAGTCAAACATCTCCAGAGTCAGTTCCTCTACTCATTCTGTACTCAAAGCTACACAACTTTAGCCCAGGTATGCATTTCTTTTAATCTGTCATTTTTTTCAGGATGGGACACATTTTGGAAAGATGGTAAGGACGAAAAACTATGAGTGAAACTGATGTAGAGATATACATAACAGACACATGCACATGCAAAGATTAAAAAAAGGAGGAAAATAAGAGAAGAAAAACAGAGAAAAATGTAAGTGCAGATCAGAGGAAAGGTAAAACTGATGGGTTGGTAGTAGAGGGGCTTGGGGTAAAAGCATAATAAATTTGTGTTACTGTGAAGCACAGTTCTTGATAGTATATTGCTATGCAGAATAGCCCTTGTAGTATGTTTCATATCCGTTTATGCTGTTCTTGTTTTATTTTTAATATTTGTTCTTGTTCATTGTATGAGTGTGTGTATATATATATATTTAACAGAAAATGCACTGCAGTCACTCTCAGACTATTTCACATTCAAGGAATCTAGAGGGGAGATAATCAGGTAATATTCCACTTGCACACTATAAATGTTTGCTGCTAAATTGTTTATAATTTAAAACTTACTTTAACAGGCCAGAAGCACTTTGTAGATTAAAAACTTCAAAGAAATACTGTTAGCAGTGAAGAGCTGTGTACACAGATTATCATAGGTTTAACAGCAACTAATGAAAGACATTTCATTACTAAAGCTTAGCCCTTATTTATGGAAATATCTAAATCATATTTCAAAAAGCAATTATTTATTTGAGAGCTAAGCCATGTAATTCAGTGTAGTGGGAAAAGTGTAAATTTTGGGACATGCTCTAAAACTCTGCATGTCTGCATAATCAGGTGAATTCAGATTGTTTTTGTCTATGTGTACAAGTTTGGCATGGCTGTTGCAGCATTCAAGACAGACTGGCCCTTGTGAAAGTCCATTTACTCATGTGTGACCCTCAGGCTGCAGAAATTGAATTGTCAGCACTTGACAAGGTAGAACAGAAATTTTTATGTCCTTGATACTTTTCTTTTGTTTACAAGGCCAAACTTTCCTGTCTTCAGTACTTTGATATTGATTTCTCTACTGGATTACGTCTTACCTCTTTGGTGCCAAAATTTCACCTGTATGTTAGCTGAGGAGGGTATAAGTTGAATCATTTAGAACTGCTTTGGCTCCATCTTATCTTCTGTTTACATGCACCCAGTTAATTTATTTGTAAAATGTACCCTCTTCTGCTAAAGTGGGGTTGATCTTAGCTTTTGTTGTGCAAACATGTGACTGCATATGAATGTGTTTTTGCATGTGTGCACTTGCATACATTTATGCATTCATGCATGCTCATGTCTGTGTGCAGGAAAAACTACTTAGTATATGCACTTCTCACCCTCAGCTAATTTGTATAGAAGAGGATTTTACTCCTCTTGGGCAGGTAAGTGGAAAAATTTTACAAGTATTGACAGCTATTTCCTTCTTTTTATTCCTTTTGTAATCCTTCCTTTCCATACTCTTTTCTTCTTTTATACCATTACCTTTATATTTTCTCTCCAGTTTTACCTTTTGAAAATCTCTACCACATGTAACACAACCAGGTTATTATCAGTAATTTAATTTTATTTTTCATGAAGTATTTTATGTCATTATTTTTTTTTTCCTTTCAGTTGATATAAGTAGTATTTGGTATTGATAAAAACTATAGTATAAGTAGTACCTATAAATAGTTCAGCTATGATTAATATTTTAGCTAGGAAAAGCAAGAATGCTGCCTATGATTGAAGATGTATGAAACTTGCTGTCTGCCTGCAGTTCAAAGAAGAAACTTGACAGACTGCTTTTCTCCCTAGAGAATCAGTTCTAACAGTCCATTATTCGAGACTCAAGACATCATGACATCAATGCATATTTTTTAAATACTTTTTTTGTGCAGCTTATAAGACAACACACCACAACATTTCTAATGAGACTGTTGGCAGAAATGCTGGGTAGTGGTACTATTATGCTTGATGCCTGTCTGAATCTTTTGGAGGTAGGTTTTACATTGACTCATTCAACAGGTTTTAACTGGACTCACTTTAATGTCAGTGATAAAACATTACATAGGACTTTCTGTGAGGAGTTAGCGATTATGTATTTGGTCAGTTCCTCCCAGAGAGTTTACCTTGATGGCTGGTAGCGATTATACATTTGATCATTACTGCCCAGAGAGTATATCTTGATGGCTGTTTTAAAAGTAGCTATTACCAGAAACTATATTTATGTTTAAGGCAATTAGTCTTTGCCTTGAAGACAGCCAAGAATGAAAATGTCATAAAATATAGAACGACTCCTCAAAATACGAGCATCTATCCACTAATTCTCAGACATAAGAATACTTTATGTCAAGATGGCTTCATTTGCATCCTTGTTAGCATTGAAGTGTTTTCATCAGATGTTTTCATCTGTCTTTGAAGCTGTATGTCCAGTGAGGGTATAATTTTGATTTATTTCTTAGAAAAATATGGACATTCCAAGGTACAAAAACAACCAAGTCAGAGAGTTTTTGGAAATTGTTTTGAATGGTATGCAATTCTTCAGTGACTTTAAATAGTTTATAAATTTGTTAATTATTCTTTTGGTGTAAGCAGTGTTGTTATTCGAAACTTTTAGGAAAACCTTCTATTTGATAATTTAAACCTAAGAATTGAGCATGTCATTTATCAGTTCCTGATTTATGCAAGTTCAAGGGTACTGTAAAGTTTTAGGAAAGCTTCATCACAATTTAATATTCTTTTACAATGAAAAATACCAGTATTAAAATTTCAAGCTTTATAATTTAGTGCACATGAAGCCTAATAGTTGTAGATTGTAGTAAGGTCAATAAGGCTATTGGAAAATGTGATGATGGTAGACACAATGATTTCTTAATATTTATTATGATTGATAAACCAATAACAGTACTGTCATAACCTTTAGGGAAGTAAAACGTCAGCCATATTTCCTGTCATCTTCATTGTTCATTTTTACTGGCATAATTAACTCAGTTCCTGATTAATTATTGAAATATGTTCCCTTTAATTTCAGACAACAAAAGGAAGTTCTGCTTTGCTGAATGTGGGGTAAGAATTGTTGCCTTTCTTTTATATTTCAAATTAGATTTTTTTTCATCTGCATTTACCCCACTTGCATTTCAGTACCTTTTTTGAAGTGTTCCATGCGCTGATTTTTTTCTTGTTTTCATTCCAGAGTATTCTTTGTAGGATGTACATACAAAGATTACTGCTGGGATGTGAGTCGCAGACAGCGCGACAGATTTCAAGCCCTCCTTCAAAGTTTCAGCTGGTAAAGGTTTATACGAGTATTTTGGTCTCAACAGAAGAGCATTTTTATTTAATGAAAAGTCTGATGAACATCAAACAAATGCTGTAATTTGCATGTATCTAAAATTCAAAATTTTGTATAGATTTTCTCATTCACAGAGATTTTAAACAATTCTTTGAGTATCATATTACTTTTTAAGCATCGTAAAATAAAGTAAATATAAATATAAATTTTGTAGAAAACTAAAAAATACATTTTGCATGTACTGCAGAAGCGCCATTCTCCTTTAGATCCTCTGCCCTTCACCTTAAGTAATTGAAATATTTGAACTGCAGCCAACAGGAAACGGGCATTTTGCAGCCCGATATACTTGGCTAGACTACATGCCCCCTGTCAATGACCCATCTGGTCTGTTGCGCCCATGCCTCAATGTCTCCATGGCGATTCCTGGTGGCCCTGGAAATCGTATTGGGAGCACACCTCTTGCTGTCCATGCAGGAGGAATGGGACACAAAGAATGTGTTGATAAAGATGAAGCTTGTACGTGTACCTGTGCCTTTTGCATTCAAGACCTGCTAAAGCTACAGGTATGAATTCCTCTCATTTAGCCTTAGATGACAAAAGAAATGTTGGCCTTATATTTATTTTATTACTTTCAGTTTACTTTCTGCATTCTTCATTTTTCCCCCCCTTGTTCTGTTTCTACTGTTTCCATCTTTGATTTCTCTAAGTCTCTCTGTTTGTTTATTCCAGTCACTGCTTTGTAGTCAATATGCAGATTACCAGCTGCAACAGGAAATCATTCAACTTATACAAGGCCGTCCTGACATGGCTGGATGGGACTCCATCTGGATGTTGTGCAAGCACAAGGCTCAATCCATGGATGTGGCTGAATTTGCTGTTGACCGGTATCCTCACACAGTTGCCAAACTAGCATCTTCCACATTTCGCCTGGACCTGGAGAAGGTTGGTATAAGCCTTCATGTTAATTATTTATGTTGCCAGGTTTTGCAAGAGAGTATCAAAGCCTGCTTAACTTTATCTCAGCATGCTTTGCACCCATCACTTTACAGATACATTACATGATGAAAAATACTGGTATGTTACAGGAAAAACTGTCATGAATTTTTTTAATAACCATGGATGGGTTTTATGTCTGTGGAACAATTAAGGCTAGGGTCAGCAGTTTTTATAGATTTTTAGACCAGGTAGGACGAGATGACGGCCAGCTGTTGATGACCAATCTGATATGTTAAGTGGCAGTTTCTGCTTCGGTGTCTGGAAGAGAGGCTTCAGGAGACAAGTGCCAGCACTGAAATCAGCCCCAGCAGCTCCACGAGTACACTGCAGCAACAACTGCTAACTGCTTACAAGGGTGGGTGGTCTTTCTCTCTCACTACTCCATCACTTTTCTCACTGCTGTCCCCTGTCTCTCATCATTCTAATCAAGTACAACACTTAATTACGATTGCATGCATGCACAGAGTATATTACAGGGAGGTCGAATATGTGTTCTGGTGGTATATCATAAAGATAAGACACATTGCAGTGTTTACTTATTTGTTGAAGTAGCCTGGTCAGGCACATAATAAAACATACAGGAAGTTATTATGCGGCATTGTGTTTGTGTATGTGTGCAAACAGATCATCAAAAATAATTCCTTT
The DNA here is from genome assembly GCF_003073045.1 of Pomacea canaliculata. Lineage (NCBI taxonomy): Eukaryota > Metazoa > Mollusca > Gastropoda > Architaenioglossa > Ampullariidae > Pomacea > Pomacea canaliculata. Next base: position 29,105,246 of record NC_037591.1, on the reverse strand, counting down.
CTGACAGATGTGTTGGACGAGATGGCAGAGCTTTTCTCACCAGAAGAATTTCTAATGGCACTGCCAGAAAATGGTAGCCTCAACTTTCTCTTGCCCTTTATCACTCGAAGTCTTCAGCGGTTTCACCTCTTACAGCTCAAGAACCTCATCATGACTAAAGGAAAGGCTCTGCTTGAGCAGCTTTAAAGAGGATGCAATTAACAAGCTTCTGACCTGATGTCAGTTTCTTCTTCTACAAAATATATTTTTGTATTGTTTAATTTACATGATCATATTGTTGTATATGATTGCTGTTTGTGGACCTCGTTAGGAACAAACCTCAAGGACTGTTATGAATTGAGCTAAATTGTTTAATAATAAATAAAAGTTTAATATTATTTTCTTATTTATTATATGCATTAATTAATATGATGTGCTTGCATTCCTATATGTAAAGTGCCTTGAATCTGGATGATGCTTTTCTCTTTTTTCTGTGACGAGTATACTAACATGTAAACAATTATTTCTGCACTAAAGATCATTCTTATATTATTTAAGTTAATTAAGTACATGGTAATTTTAATTATATTAATGCAAACATCTTTTTGCTCTCTTAAATAACAAAGTGTCTTGAGATCCAAGGACACAGAACTTCATAAACGTTTAGACAGTTCTTGTAATTGAACATATCACCACTTACAGAATAGGTCTCCAGCTATATACTGCTGTGATATAACAAATAAACCACTATTACCCTCTTCCAATTCTCTATTTCAGCATCACATGATCGTCGTATAAGCAGTTGAGTCTCAATCGGGTTAAGAACTAGAAATAACACATGCTTGCTTCTATTTTGCCATTTCTTCCTTTAATCCGATCAAAGAGAATCTTTATTTCAAGCGACATAACTCTTTAGAGACTTCATCTCTCTTTGGAATGTATCAATTCCTTCCCTTTGACAATTGAATTTTTTTTTTTTCAACTGTCGCTTTTCTGGAAACTGCGTTTTAGAAGGTGATCATAGAGTTAAGCACAACATTGCAAACAAGTTTATTTTGAAAATTTACATTCTTGCCGCTGCTTCATGTGGTCATCAGTCACGTAGCTGTCCCTCCGTCCGTCTGTCTTCCTCGTTATGACATTTTCATGCAGCGTCCTGTCTCACAGGGTTCTAGGTGAGTCGCTTCAGGTCTGTCAGAGTTCGCCGGAAGTCACAAGTTAACCCACGCCAACACCCTGCACCGTAATAAAAGATCTTAACACGTGACCTGCAACTCTCGATGGGTCGATCCGTGACCAGATTGATTTCTTCTTTCTGCCAATAAGCTTCGAAACAAGCACAATAAGGCACAGGTGCAGATCTGACCACACCTTCGTCTTAATGAACCTAATTTTGAAGCTAAAGGTGATGCATCTCAAGCCCTACCCACGAATTCGGTTTGACCTGGAGAGACCACAATGCTCATGAACTCTTACAGGCGCAATTTGAAGGGACAATCGCTTCCCTAAGTCTAATCGACTGTGATGTGGATACCCTCTTGGGCCTAGAGGGGCTCTTGACCTCGGACGGGAAGGTCCTTGTGCGTCCAAAGGCGAAAAGACAGTTTTGGGCCACAAACTTCTCCTAAGAAGTGAGCGACTGAGAAACATTGAAGCAGCGACCACATACAGAAGGTGTATGAGTGGGGTGAGAGGTTGGTGCTAAATGCTATATACGGAAAGAGATGAAGGCAGTCATGGAATGAGCACGAGGACAGATGCCGTGAGTTTCATGAGGACATGGCCTGGGGGCGACACCTGTTAAGATCTTCCGCTTACTCAAGAACTTTACACTATAAGGAACAACTTGTGACAAAGCAGACTAACTATTCTCTCCTTGAAAAAAAATGAGATAACGCACCTGGGTATTTCAATGCATCGTCTTCAGCTGAAATGAAATCGTTCAGATTTTTGCTCAAACACTATGTTTCTGGAGACTGAACTGATTCTCTGGCATTGAGTTTTTATTTGTAATAATCCGTTAGCATTTCTTTTATCAAAGTTTAATCTTCCGAATTTTCAGTTCAGTTTCATACAGGCTAAAAAAAACATTGCACGTTTCAAACCATTTAAGAGATTTCATTTCCATTTACCCTTTTATGGATTTTTTCCCATTGTTGCTTCTCTGTTTTCTGAGCAGTTTTCCCCCCTTTCTTTTTTAATTCAATTCGGGCCAAACTTAGCAATGAATATAGGTTACTGAAAGAAAAAGACTTTTTTCCCTTTATCTTTCTTGTTCATCTTCCCAATCATAGTATATTTTTTATACTGTTCTCGCCCAAGCCAGATTTGATGGAGACAAGGCCCCTCTGGCCAGTAATGTGTGTTTAATATTTTCAGCTTCTAAGACTTCCCAATGTTTTTGAAACTTAGTAATGTCTTGGAAGCTCTCTAATGTTTAAATATCGGAGCACGAATGGTGAACAGTAACTGGCAAGAAACTATTTCTGTTCTTCCCTTCGAAAAGGAAAAAACTGTTCTAGAACTCGTCGAATGTTTGACGGTTTTCAGTTAAGACCTAGAAACAATTTTAGATACATTACAAAGAATGCCTACGAAGCACTGTGTATATAGACAATTATCTACACATCATCATTCGAGTTTTAAGTGCGGGATCCCCCTTATTCAACCATTAAACGGGGTTTTTCTTATGGCGATGAGTAAGACTGGCGATAAAGGTCAGACAGTAAAGTACAACTGGCTTAAGTTGTCAGCACCACACTTAGACAAAGTCCGCCATTAGCACACGGTTAACACGGGGAAAAAACACTTAGTCACTATTGTGATTTTTGTGGTTGGGTCTTAGTACAATTTTTAAGCCGCATTGTTGTTTTGCTGCGAGATTTTTATAAACTGTGAGTAATAGTGACACGTCAAATCACTGCATGACGTAACGTTACGTCATTTTTAAAGCGCAAAAGTTTGATGACGACACTTTTATCACCAAACACATTCTAAACAAATTAGTCTTTCATTTTAGTTGCCACTCACTTTACTTTCATCCCTTCCTTTAAACAGCTACATCCCGAAGTACGGACTGACAGGAGCAAGCCAAGGTACAGTGAGCTTTGATATACCTGGAGATGCCACCCGCTCTTGGTTTTTAATCTACTCGCATGTATGTTGTGTCGTATTTGTCATCAACTGCTGAGTCGCAAATGTCTCGCACACTTACAGATTGATGTTGAAGTAGTTGACTTAAAATACATTCGCATTTGTCCTCCTCATTGTGTGTGTGCGTGCCTGCATGCATGTCTGTGTGTGTTTGTGTGGTAGAGTAATGAGTTGTTGCATCCTACCTCCATAATAAAACAACTCCACTTCACCCAGGGTTTTAGCCCTCCTGCCACCGTCTAGCCCTTGGCAGCTATGGAGGAGTGGGTGTGGAAGTGTTTAAGGGCCATCAAATTCAAATTCATGAGAGCTGTTTCCTGGATTCGTAAGTATATTTTTGAAATAGCAATTCGTTCATCTTGCTCAGTAGCTTTCGTCCAGCTTTCCGTTCCTCATTCATGTGTGCCAAAACACGTAGCATCTGAGCAAAATTAGGGCTTTATTGTTTATTTTCAAACGCATGATAATGTTCAGAACTGTATGCAGCCGATGGTAAACAGCAAAGAAGTATTCTTTACATTTGTAAATATTAGCTTAACATTGCTCTTTTTTATGTGTCTTTTAGTTACATAATGTTCCTTTCATGAATGTTAAGAGCTGAGAAGGATATAAAAATTGCAGTTTATTTTCAGTATTTTTACAGCTGCTTGTTGTTTTATTTATTTCTAAGTGACTTCAAATGCAAAATGTCTGTTTGCACGCTTGACTGCCTACCCGTTTGTCTGTCTGTCTCGACCGCTAGCGTTCTTGTGCTCAATGAGCTCTGATGTTGTACCCACAAATATTTCACAAGGTGGAACTCTGACATCGTTTGTGTCTACGCGCGAACCCACTCGTCCAGAAGACACCGGAGACTGGGTAAGTAAAGAGAACTTTGGACTTTTCGTGACACTTCTCTCTGTGTCTCTGTGACCTTTCTCCGGGTCTGAGTGACCCTGGTGTGAGTGATGTCCATCACGTGCTCCACCGCTCGCCTCACGTTGCTTGCCTTGTGAAAGTCTCCGTTTACGTTTGCAATTCTTTCCCTAATTATTTTTCTTGCTTTTTTTTGCTTCGTTTTATGTGTCACAGTCAGTTGTTTATCCTCAACCCACTCTTTCATCACGTTTCTCCTCTCCCACTACCTTTTCATCCTGATTGTGTTGGTGAGATGGTTAGTTGATTGCATTCCACTTTCTTCTCCTTTTATCATTCAAACATCAAACAAACCTAAAATGTTTTAGAACACTGCAAAATGCTCATGAGTTGCAAGTGTATTATCCACAGGGGTCTCTACGTAGCAAAGCTGTTTCTCTTTTAAGCAAGATATTGTCGCACTGTGGCATCTTTAGAGTCCCTTGTGGAAAGACCCAGAGAATGTAAAATGCAACACGGAATTTTGTGTGGGTGGGTGAGAGAAGGTTGTGCGAGTTGTTGTCCTCTCTTCTCCTGGAACTTCTAACGAGAGCATGGCAACATTATTTCTCCATCAGTCTTAAGTCAGCCACTCTGGTCTTGTAGTCCCTTCTCTCAATCAAACAGACAATATGCAAATTTGGCAAAATGATACGCAGATGTTGAACTGACAAAATTGAGTTCCAACTCATATCGGGGAAGGGAACTTGCACCCGGCCGCCGTCTCCCTTGGTTCGGAAATGAAAGTTGGTACGTCGGGATCTGCTTTTATCGCTTCTTCAGGAAAAAGTTGTCTTCAGTTCGACCCGCAGTGCTCCCGGGGCCAGAGCGCCATGTTGCCAGATCGAGTTCCAGAAATGGTGGCCGTTATGGCCGGAAGTTTATCGGTCTGGGTGTGAGGAGAGTGCGGTGTGTGCGACTCACAACCCACCCGTTAAGTGACCGCCATTAACTACAAGGACGAGTTGGATGCAAATGATTCTTTTCTCTCTCCTGACTTCTCCGCGTGATTGTCGACCCTGAAAGTAGTGTCGTCACTCTCGAAGGGAGACAAGCCCGATGTTGGGTTAATTCAGTCTTTTACTCTGTGGAGTCTGGCATGAGTCTGAGGGGATCAAACAGCAGGCACTAGACCGGTATCTACTTTTGCTTTTGCTCAACTTTGCTCAGGATAATTTGGAGTACTGTGTCAGTATATACTTTCCCTGGAGTAGTTTGAAGCATTCCTATGTCGTATGCATCATGGTGGACTTGGAACGTTTATACGTGTGGTCAGGAGTGTGTTGCCATTCTTGCAACATTACTTTGTCAAGGGAAAAAAATTGTATGCCAGCAAGATTAGAAGGGTATCCAGTTTTGCTGCTGCATAATTTGTGGAAAAATTCAGCGCACGTGACTTGCTTTTTAACTAGAGATTTCCTGTCACATAAATATCTGAAAACCAAAAGAACTAAGAGACGCATGTGAAATATGCACGCGACTCACGCAGTTTTAGGAGAATTATTAGGTTTCCTGGACAATGTTATCGACGACACACGTCACAGCAGTTTATTTTTTAACATGTTTTATGCTGACTACTTTTTTAAACGTTTTGTAATTATTTCTTAATATGTATATATTTTTTCGATAAAGAAGAAACTCTATGCCTCTAAATGTCAACATATATATGCACACCTGCGCGCACACAAACTCGTACACAAGTAAACTCATTGAAACCAAACACCACACACCTTTGTCTTGTCGATCAATCGAACCATCATTTTATGATCAAATATTTTTAAGTAGGCACCAACTACCAAACTTCAGTGTCAGGGTTAGTAAACAGACTGAAAAAGATGGTTTTAAAGACACTTTAAAGCGATCAGTAGGATCGAAATCTTGAACAACGAAAGTCAGGTTGTTGAATATCCGAGACCAGGATCATGGAACACCGTCCTTAGGTTTCCTTTTTGAGACGAGGAATCATAAAAATTCGAAAATAAAATAAAGCCAAATGCGCTTATACAAAGGATATTGATGATATACAGAGCAGTGGTCTAGTTAATGATGTGAAGAACATGGTAAACAATTTATAATCTATTTGCGTGAAGGGGAAAGAGGACACAATTATGATTTACAATTGAGAGATGACACAGGGACGGCAAACACTAGCTTGGTTTATATATTATAATAATAAAAATAAAAAATAAAAAAATGATAATAAAAGTAATATGTGTACTTGTATCGCGCTACATCACGACCAAGTTAGGTCGCACTCTCTGCGGTGGCCAGCAATGATAAAGAACGTTAGGTAACGGTTGATGGACGTATAGACACACTGAACAACATAAAGATGAAGTACTAGTGTAAACATATATATATAGACTAGAAAGAGAGATTGTAATGGTGCAATGCAATGAAACAACTGTGTACATATATCTTGAACTTGTTGGATATATTTTCGCTAAAGGAGTCCACAGTTCACGAGAAGAAGGAAGATGCCGGTAGCGACAGTTAGTTAAGGCGAGTTATGTCCTATAGCATGGTGGCAGACAGGTAGCAGGTCTTTCCATGCCAGACTGAGTGCACGTACTGTCTGACACTGTGGCTGTTTAGTGCTGTTGGCGCAGACTCTGAGGAGTTAGTGTCAAGTTGATTCCGCCACGTCCCGCTACGTCTGACACAAATCGCCGGCCATCACGCTGTGGGGATACAGCACGCAATCTTGCCTCCCCCGACTACCCCCATCTCGGACATTGTTAATGCAGCATCATTTTCCGGTCTGCTGCCTACCTCAGACACTTTGTTAAGTACTTCTTCTGCCAGCTTTCGTACGAAATCTTCCGCTAAACCGCTCTACCGATGCTGGGCATCTTCTGGACCACACCTCCACCTTTCTTCGCATCTTCCTCTTCCTTGTAAGCACAAGTTGTCCCGTGTAGACGTCGCTGTTGTCGTCATCTCACACTACGTCAAGCATCTACTTTCATCTCGCCGGCCGCACAGCACGTGAGCCGCTCGCCGCCTGGGGAACACTGGCGTCGTCGCCGTATCGTCGCAGTTGTCAACATCGTCGATGAAACCTAGACACGTGCGACAAGTATGTAGCATCTGTTGGGAAGGAGAAAGCGACCCTGGAACACTAGGTCCGACAATATTCAGATAGGAATTTCCTCCCTTTATTTTGTGTTTCGGGTTTTACGCAGAATCTTACCAGTTGCTGTTTGCTCTAAGTCTCAAAAAAATGTTTTTTTCGAAACTTTGGATTTTAAGGGGCATATGTTAAGTCGTGGTTTCTAGACATTCGTCCCTTACACCTTACCTGCTCCTGCTTGTGTTAGCGTTTTATTTGGTGATACCAGCTTTTATATAGTTCTCGTTACAATCTGTCCTTTGGATCTAGGAATATGTCACTGACGAACTCACAAACCGAGGAAAACGCCGTTGTAGCCTTCTTTTTTTTATAAATGTGCACAAAGGTTTATTACTTCATTAATTTCGTTTTTTCTGATGCGTGTCCTGTGCAAATAGAATAATGCTGATAGAATTGACTTTGAATTCATTGAAAAAAGGCAAAACACAACTTTCTTGACCCTTACCGCTATTTTAGTTCGTGTGATGTATTACAGCTTCTGTGGGAAACCTTTTATCTGTTAGCCACGAAGAACAGATAAAAAAGAAAAATGGACATAAAGACTAAAAGTTTTACCCAGCTAAGTGTCTGTGGAAACTGTAGATAGGTTTGGGTGGCTGGCCTTGTCAGATGCCGCGTCTATCATAATACCCCTTGCCCCACTGACTCACTGACTGAATGGATACTATAGAACAACAGGCAAGAAAATATTCGGCATAACAGTGCACGTTTCCAAAACAAAAGAAAGGTGATGTCTCCCAGCATCACTTCGACTGCTTAGAACAAAAGGAAGGTCGCTCAGACCCAACTAATGTCTGATGACCTCTTGAAAGAGGAGGAGACTTCCTGAACGTTTGGTTTCTAATATCGCTAGCTTGTTTTGCTCTCGTTCCAACAACTAGGCGACTTGGACAGCCTGACAGACGCAGTAATGGCCTGGCTGCTGATTGAATGTGTTACCCTACACATAAGCTTTCTTTGTCGGCTGTGTAAATTGGATTATCTGTCCTTGCGCTGTTCACGTGAGCGGTCAGAGTCGGTCCAGTCGTCGCTGTCCAGCTTTGGTTATTGCCGCCGTCGCTGGTCGATGGCCTCCGGATAAGAGAAGAAATGGCCTGTGACGCGAAGATGAAGTGGAATGGATTTCTTCCCAGTGCAATAACTCTCTTTTCTTTCTTCTCTCCCTTGCTGGTAGCGACCGCCCACCCTTTCAGACAAGATGGAAAAAAAAGAGCCGCGGACCGTACCAGTGAGAAGTGCAATAATTTTCTTAGTCCTGGAACTAATCTGGTTGTTATTTATAACACTGTCACCTCTCTTGTAGAATAGATATCACTGATCAAATCTGTGAAGTATAGATGATAGAGCAAAGCTCTTTTGCGGAATGTACCCTTTCCGCTCCGGAGTGATGGTCAGAATTATTTTCGTTTTTACTTTGTTTTTATGTCGTAAAAATTCAGACCTTGAAATCCACTGAGGTGCTCGACGTAGACTTACCTGCGATGAATCTGACCTTTGGGGTGACCTCCTGTATTGCAGGTGATCTTGGAAAATGTTGAGGAAGAAGAACCTTTCGATGGAGCTCCGCCCTCAAGATCGTACTACGCTCCTCTGGATGGGGAAGGGGAAGCCACGTTTGCCTCTCCTTGCCTCGAGGGTGGCGGGTAACGCATTTCGCGAGGTCGACTAACAAGCGGAGGGTCAAGTGGACAGCCAGGATGCAGAGGGTTGAAGTGATCTTTCAAAGGAGGGCTGACGTCCTGGCTGACAAGCTGTTAGGAAGCACTGCCAAGAAACCTCCGAACCATCTACTCACCGTGGTCTTATTTTTAAAGAAATGATGTAACTCGTGTAAATACATTCATATTTACAAGTTCCCGAAATCCCCTCCTCCAAGCCGTACTCACAAAATGAGTTTTCCGTGCCAATGCTTTTATTTTTATTTTTTTTTCTTCCATACCTGATATATGCAAAGATTGGTTTTGTTTTTAAAAAACACAGTGATATAAATGGCATCTTTATTTTTTTCTTTTTTTTACTCTGCTGTTTTGGTACTATGATGAGAAAAAAGCATGAGCACATGCAATCACGTACAGACACGCCCCTTTCTCAGACACACACATAATCTCTGATTCTTTGTGTGGCAGCGAATACGAGACTGTAGTACATGATAACCTAAATCATGTTTATTATTTTTACCATATCCTTACATGATAGAAATACAATTTTAAAGGCTTCAAGTAGTACTTGTTTTTCATTGGCTGATGGTATCAGGTGTCGCACTGCAATCAACTGTGCCAAACGGCTTTGCAAACATTTATTTTTAATTAAGACGATTGCATATCTAGTCAGACAATGCTTTTAAATATAGAAAATTTGAAAATAGAGCCTAAACGACGCCTTCAAATTAAAGTTCAAATCAAATTTTACTTTAATTACGTCTCCTCAAATATTGTATTTTTTCAGTCGAAAGTCATTGCTAACCAAAAGTATTTCTAACAAGATCCTTTATTAAACACATGTAATAACTGATTTCAATACCCACACTATGTAATGAGTCATAAAGTTATTAATTCAGAAAGTTTCCGTTAGATCTTCAATTTACACTTCTTTATTGCGATAACAATTCTTTCTTTGTTTTTCTATTCTGCCTCAAGTAACTTGTAAACCTTGACTTTACTGTACTTATTCTGTAGAGCCCAATTTTGCATAAAGAAATGAAAATGGACGATAAAGTAATCGCTTTACGAAATGATTTATTAAATATGCTTTGGTTTATATGTGTAGAGATCGATCAACTTCGGATGTGTCTTTGCAAAAGGATGGTTTAGAAAGGAGGACAGTGAGTCCCTTGCCCAATCAGCTTGAGATAGAAAGAACTCGAGTCCAGGGTGAAATGGAAGGTGGGGGAGTAAAGGACTTAAAAAGATTGGGAGTATTGTGGAGGGCACTGAAGGACTGGACGTATTGACTGTAGCAGAGGTCTGTAGGGAGGGTCTGAGAGATAGTTAATATCATGTATGTGGCCGCACTTACTGACGCGCTCCCTGTAGACCCCTGTATCAAACCCTCGCATTTATTTCGCCCTTCACCTTGCATTTGCTTTAGTGTTTGACGGTTTGTTCTGGCGAAATATATCGGCCTGGAAAATACGCAAACACACGTGATCGTGAGTATGGACTATATTCATAAAGCTCTCAAACACACCATGCGCGCGCGCACACACACGTGTACACATATATATGAACGCACACTCACATTATATTTAAATAACAGAGAAGCATAGGCTAATCTACATCCACGTTTACACACACACACACAAAGTGAAACGAATTTCCTTTGAAAAGGTTTACTCCGCTATGCTTGCAAAAGACATCCACATCAGCACACGCGATGACATGACAAATGATACCAGACCACAGCTGTCCACATCAAGCCAAGTGAACAGTTTTGTTGAAGTCATAATTACAATAGAATTTGCAGTATTTTTACCAGTGCATTAATTCTTTACGAAGCCAACAGCACTTTTAAATAGCAAATTGTTAAAACGTAATTAATTCCATTTTTAGAAAAAGTAAATGTATATAACGAAGGAGAAATATATTTTATATATAAGCAATAAAGATAATGGTATCGTCAAAGAGTATTAAGGACCCGATTATGTGTTTGCTACTTCTCTTCCCTGCCGAGGAGTCTTTATTGGTAATAGGGGAGACGTTTCAGACAGTTTGGTGATTTCAACTCATTCTCACTTTAATTAACATTAGGAAGCTATTCAACAATCACTCGAAGAAATCTTTTTTCCACGGAAGAACACTGCCCGCCTTCGAGTCTTAAAAAAATTGGAGTGGAGTGGACAAGCAGCGTGAAGTAAAGGGGTGGAATGAAATTCTCAGGTGCAGTAGGACAAACCGATGCTAGGAGCCTATGGTTGTATAGAGTACAGACTCACCACAAGCTTGGAGGTGAGTGAGTGAGCAAAAAACAAATGCACACATGTATGAAGCTGTTGCTGACAAACGGAGTAAAACAGTAGCTCATGGAAGTTCAACGACAGACAGCGATTTGTCAAAAAAAGAAAAAAAAACAAACACGTGATCACAATTTTTGTCGGTGCAAATGTCTGTCATGTATCGTGAAATACATTTCGTCATCAGCGCACCGACCTTGCGGTCGGACACAGCTCACGGCAGTGACATTGAGTAAAAATGAGTGTCGAGCACCATTGGAAAGATAGGTATCCAGAGGCGAGGTCATTCCTCCTCAGACTCACTTTCCCCAAAAAAAGAAAAGTTCAGCATGTGCCAGTCACCTGCAATCAGCCATTGTGCCCATCGTAAGTCTCGTGACTGAGTGCAGCTCACGCCCAAGGAGGAGATCAAAACAATTCAAACATTTTTAGCACTCGTTTGGCATCTTGTAACACTGCATCTGTCTGATTTCTTATCACTCATCACGGATGCTCACAGACACTCAAGGATAAAAGTCTTGTTACTCCAACGAAATACTTCTACGGTACTGTGGCTGTTGATTGGGAGTGGTCGAGGGTTGATGATGGACAAGCGGGTCAAAAGGATGTAACCCCTCTATAGTCACAAGTATTCTTATCCTTCACACACAGTCTATTTAGTGTATTTAGTGTCTTTAGTTTAATAAAATAAAAGTCTATTTAGTTAGTTCGTGCGCTTTAACAGTTTTTGTGTGTTGATATTTCGTGCATAAAGAATAAAGAAGCCTCTCATGTATGTCTTTTGAACTTATTAATACTTAGTCATTACTTAGTCATTTATACTTTTATCTAATTTGAATTCACAATACCTGTTCTTGAAATAAACTCGCATATAGAACATTTGTATTCATTATCTCTAAAGGTAAGTATTTTTTTTTTGGATGCATTATGAGCGTGTATTGAAGTAATATAATTATTAATTGAAATAGAAAATATATATGTGTGTGTATTAAATAAACTGATAAGTTTCAGGTGAGAAAATAAATTATAAAGCACTAGTTAAAGTCAAAACGACCGACGTTCATTTTATTGGCACACGAACATATTTATATTTTAATGACCTGCTCACTTGAGTCACGTGATCAAAAATAGAGCGAGAGACGAAACAGGGTTTTCGTTCCCGCAGTGTCAGGTGACATGACCAGTGTAATTACACTCGCAATTCCAAAAGATTTGTTTGCTTGTAAACCCTGGTGACGACGACGTCTAGCATATTGCTTTTTATGGTATTATAGGAGTTTAATTTGTCTATAAAAAAATGAAACAAAATCACAGGAAATCCTCAGTAACAAAGTTAAGTGTCAGGTAGAATTTCCCTGTTCAGTGGAGACGAGCCGAAGATTTAGTATGTGTTCATCTTTTTAAGTCCTCACTGTGGTCTCTAAATTTCTTTAGGTACTTATACATGTTTGTTTTTTTGTTTTTGATTTGTTGTTGATGTTGTTTTTTTTTTATTACGAAGGAAGAAAAATGTAGCTGTGACCAAAAAAAAATGTAATGAAAACTGATTATCGCATAGCAGGAAGAGTGACAGGAGTTTGGGTTTGTAGTTGCTCATGGTCAACCATGCATGATCAGATCTTTCTCTGGTTTAACTAAGTCCAAGTCTCTTTCCCAAACGATGACAATATAACAATACCGCTGCTGCTAATGATGATGATGATGATGAGGAGGAGGAAGAGGAGAAGGAGATTGCAGCACATATTATATTCACTCCAAGCACCATGCATGTAAGGAAGCTACTTTCTAGTTCCCGCCGAAGACACGACGCTCAAAATTTTTTTAAAAGTCAGCAGACAGTTTTGCCGTTAGGACAATTTAATTCACCTTTTTTTTTTTTTTTTTTTTTTTTTGGCTTTTTTTTCCCAACGTCTGGTTCCGTGGCTGTACCACAAATGGTTTGAGCATCGGTATGGATTCCCACAGCACCGGAGCTGTCTTTTTTAGTTTGCGTTTCTCCTTCATTTTTAGTCCTCCAGTTGAAAACTCCAGTCAGCCGCCTCAAAAGTTTGGCAGAGCTATTCAAGATACATTAATTCTAACAGTAATTTGCATCAGGTAATCAAGCTTTGTGCAAAGAAATTATTCTTTTTCAAATGACAGCCTGTGATTGTGGCATCAGCCAGAAGTCCTTTAGAAACCTATGTTTAGCAAAGGTTCCAAGCTCTGGCATGGCTGTATTCTTATCAGACATGTCGTAAGGCTAATTAATTCATCAATATTGAATTATTTATTGTTTATTTTTCACGCACTTGATCGCCGCCAGTCAGTCAAGTTTGCCTCTTACATCCACTCCAACGCATTCACCGAGGAAGCAGTTGATCGCAGACATTTCACTTCGAGGCTTTTTATCTCACGATCTTTAATTACCGTTTTCAACAAGTCTTTTTAGGTTTGGAAAAAAGAATCAGTGCTTGTGTTGTCACGTAAGGTCATTACCACGTAATTTACAACAAAACAAATAAATAATTTCGTGAAAAGAACGGACAATTATCTCTTTTTTGTCAGTCTCACTCACAAGTATTAGTTACACGTATGCATGCGGACAGAACACTAAACACATGAACGGAACAGAATGAGCGCGTGTTATGGAGTGAGTTGAGCTCGAGTTGAGTCTGTCCAGTCGGAGGCTGCGGTTCCTAACCCCATCCCTCATCCCAGCTACGTCATGGTCCCCTGCACACGTCACAAGCCTGCACACGTCACAAGGCGACGTCCAGCTGTCGCTCGTAGTCGTACAAGGTCAGGAAGCTGTCGCCGTCGCTCTCCTCGCCACAGCCTCGGCCATAGTTGCGATAACGTCATAATTCCACGTCGTCGTCATCGAACTCGCGCTCGACGCTGTCCAGGGTCTGCGTGCTGACGCTGTTGCCGTTGCTGTGGGTCTGCGTGGCGCTGGTGCTGTAGGCGCTGCTGAAGGAACCAGAGGGATACATGCGCTGTGTCATCTCCATGTCTGCAGACAGAGAAACAAAACAGAAAAATGAAACCAGAGAGACAAATACTGTGTACACGATGGCCAGGTGGTGCTTACCTTTGACCCTTATCTATACAGTCTCGTTAACCTCTCGGGGCAGTGTTCATAACACAACGTTAGGACTAAATTGGAGCGAGGAACTATGACTGTTTGGCGAAGTAAACATTGTTAGCCACTTGGATCTGAGGCACCTTAGTTCTGGTGTTTATGTTCTGGGAACTTTGGTTTACAATGAAAAATAGAAGAAAGGCGCGCGCGCACATGCGCAATCGCACACACAGAGGAGAGGCAAAGGGCAGTTCCACACACAAACACATCTTTTCACACATATCTTGGAAATAGAAACTTTTAATATGTTTCAAACTGACAGCTTTTCGAATGAAAAACTTGGAAAAGTTTTTAATATACTTGAAAAAAATTTGGGCAACTCCAACTGTTGATAATGTTTGCAACAGGATCATATGTGAGAATGTAAGACTTAAATAATGCTTTTGCTTAAAAAAAAAGTAATGCAACATGTTTCAAAAAGGCACGGCTTATATCTATATGTAATATGAGTTTTAAAAGGATATGGCTTCACAATTCCTTGTTTTTTCTTCGCGGACAAAGTAGAGAAAGAGTATGTTGTATTTTTTAAAACAAAATGAAGGCAAATATTGAAAAACACCTGGTCCACGAGACAACAGAGATACATGAAGGAACTCAATTCGCCTTTGAAATATTCCAGAAATCTAGCTCTGACTGTTCATGTGGAGCGGCAGTTCCGATTTGTTTTTGAAACAGTTTCCAGTTCCTCCAGCAGTCATTAGCTTGGATTCCGTCTTTGATGAAGTTGCTTTTGACGATGAAACTATCTACCATCGCCTGGTGCAGAGAGAACTGAAATAACGAGGACCTGGATAACCTCCCTTTGATCTAAAATTACAAAAAAAGTTTCTTTGTATACAGTCTTGGTTCAACCTGTCAGCATGGAAGAATTTAATACCACACATGCAGCAAAATATCTTTTCCAAGATGTAGCAGTCTTTGTAGGACCGCAAAATCTTGGCACTTGATTTCCCTCCTGTGAGTTTTGTAATCATCTGATGTAGCTTTTGCCAAAAGTATTTCCACGAAATAGTGTTGCTTTTCGTGAACCCTCATTGACACAATTTAAAAACCTTTCAGAAAAGAAAACAATGGAAATCCTTTAGTCCGAAAGTTTTGGAAACTACGCAGTGCGCCATACAAGTAACATCCTTGCTTGAAGAATAATAGTCTTGAAAGGAGGGGGAGGTCGTTCTAGAATTTGTTGCCTGGCTTCGTTTTCTGCCTCATTGGTCCCTCTTTGTCAATCTCTTTTGTCTGACCCATGGCAAAAAAGTTTTTCAATGCCTCTGCTCTTTTGCTAATTTTCTGCTGGAGTTCATTTCTGGCCTCTCTGTTTACAGAGGGACTTCAGACGTGTAAGTGTTAATTTGAAAAAAAATGAGACAGACCTCAAGAAATATTTTTTCAACAGTCAAAAACTCTTTTACAGGATCCTCACGCGCAGTCACCAGCACACAAAGGGCAAACGTCTTGCTGGAGTGGTACACTGTGTCTACACTGTGCCTCGTGTCTGTGCCAGTCTGCGGCGCCTAAAGCGGGTGAGTGGTGTTCATCGTCGTTCTCCCCAAGGGGAGGAGCAGCAAGAATCCTCACTCCCCCTCACTCCACCCTACACCCCACCCCACTCCACCACCCACCCCCAGGAAACGTGACTTCAGCTGACGCGACGAGATCCTGAAGCCTACTTATCTCCCCCTTGTCCAGGACTAAATATTTCCTTCGGGTCCGTGGGGCACTCGGAGACTTTTCTATTACTTAAGTCCGGAAAAATGGCGCCGCTTCATGTCACGAGTCCTTTCAAAACCTTCAAGGGACTTTACACTTGCTGCCCCTGCAAGCGTTGTTTCTCTATGTTTGCAATAAAGCGAAGGGTGACAACATCGAACAGATTTTTCTTTCGGATGCATCTTTATCGTAAACGACATTGGCATCAGCGAGGAATAGAATACAGCATGGAATGGAACATGCAATGGAGCAGCTTCACTGACGACATTGACAGAAAATTGAGAAGAAAGACAAGCAGAAGAAAGAACAAAAAGCAAAAGGATCGAAGCTGCTGCTGCTGCTGCTGCTGATGATGATGATGATGATGATGATGATTATTGATGATGATGATGATGATGATGATGATGATGACGTAATAAAGAACAAAACTAGAAAAATGAAAACGAAAGTAAAAAAAAAGAAGAGAAATATCAGAACTAAAAAGGGACAAAAGCACTTCTGAATTTTTTTCAAATTAAATGTCTTGGATGTCAGGCTCAGGCCAGCGATACGTCAGGCCCGGTTAAAAGGCTAGGCAGGCGGACAATTTCGCGGAAGAGTGAGTCGGCAGAACGCTGGCCATCAGTTTTACAGCAGCTGCCACACAGAAAAAGGAGGCTGCATGAAGAGTTGACTGAGGTTTGGCATGAGAAGGCCTCGTACATAAAACTGCCGCTGGCATAGACATGAGATATATTGTGAAACATGTCTTGCATCATGTCTGGCGCAAGGAATGGTACACTGGTTCTATTATGTCGGTTTGTAGAACACGCCTAAAACTGTCACTGTGCATATAAAATGTACAAGAGGCCAAAAACAGACACCAGGTTGGTCTGGTTGGGCCATGTGACACCTGGCACGACACTTTAACACCACCCTGGAGGATGGTCGACTCCGAGGTGTACAACATAAAAACAGGCGTGAAAACATAAAGAAGGGGACTGGTCGTTCCATGGAGGACCTACTCATTTCACCTCCTCCCGCTCAAGACAGGTCTAAGTGGCGAGTCTCATCAACATCTTGCAGTCTCCCCCGCTCTTTTCTGTTCCCCCGACGACCAGTATCGCCGTAGCAGCATGACTGTTCGTCAGCATATGAACGAAAAATGAATAAATGAATACTAAGTTGCCAATGCTAGCATGAACGTGTAAAGGTGGATTGCTGTCTGTCTGCCGAGACCAACACTTAGCCTCGCGAAGTTCTCCGCTGTTAGTCTCGGCGAGCCTAAACAATGAAATGTGACTAAACCGGAAGCTTTGTACACACCAGCCTCGTTTTAGCAGTTAACTGGAAAAAAATTGTCTGCCAGCGGTCCAGTAATACAAGTTCGTGATGCTACAGCTAATGGAAGAGCTAGGACTGTATGTTAATAATGAGTTTCCTTGAACAAAAGAGATATTGCTGCTTTGATTTCTTTTTCTCTCTCTCTCTTTCAGAAAGAGACAGAACTATGGACATTATAACAACACCCAAACGTCCACTGTCATGCACTAAATACATGCATGCACCCACAACCAACCATACACATAGAGAAATAACCCGAGTGTAACAGCAAGTTAATGGCCAGAGCGATAATGTGGACGGAGTGCAGGGAACAATGTCGGGTGGAAGTTGCTGTCGTTGCCAAGGCAACTTTTCCTCATCTGGCGCCTCGAGAGGAAGAAGGAACAGGACGGTTATAAAAGCCGGTTAACTTCACACCATCGCGAGTAAATCATAGATTCTCGCAAGACTCATAGGGAATATATTTGTGTTCCGGTCACAGACATCATTGAATAATGTGGACAATAAAATCCCTATACTCTGTGGTAACTCGGGGCCAGCAGATTAACAGTTTGGAAATCTTGTCGAACTGAGCAAAGATAAAGCTGATTACTGACCACATAAAACTGAATAAGAAGAGCCATAAAGCTGGATCCCTTCCATCTGGGAATAATATATCAAGCATTTAACCCAGAAAGCCACCACAACATGGTTAAAATTTTACACGCCATGAACGGAGTTCCAAGCTAATGGAATTACTTTTTTATTGATTTGATTTTCTTTGTCTCCGTGCATCTGCGCCATGCAATATCTTTCCTTTAATCTAGAACGCTGAATTAAGTGTAGAAAAAATCAAGCTATTTTTCAGGATAATTTCTCCTTTCGTTATGCCTCAGTTCGCGGTACAACTCATCTCACTTGGAGGCATCATCAAAATGTCCTGTATGGTCAGGATGGGGAGTCGGTTACTTTTGTCATCAATGGCAGTCAGGGAAGTTGTCTGATTGATAACGGGGAGGGGACAAATGACTTTCTCTTTTTAAAGGAATTCTTGCCTTTATGTGACTACAATTTTTACACATTCATTTTTCATTCTGTAAAAATAAAAACAAAATAAAAACAAAAAACAAACAGTTGACCAGTTTATGACTTGCAAAGCAAATAATGTTCAGCTGTGCAAAATTCATCATAAGACGAGGAAAACTGATGCAATGATGAATCCTAATGCCTTTACTCCAGCTTCAGCTACATCACGGGAAAATTACATCAGCCCTATAAACAGGTCCAGAGTAGACAAAGAAGATGTGTTTGCTGAGAGTACCATTCGAACTTACATCATCCACTACCTTACAAACCTTTTGACCGCTGTCATATCCTCCTGTCATATGTCAACAGAACCAAATAACAATCGCATCAAAGGCTAAAATATATCCTCAGACATATACTCAGATAGATGCAAACATTTGCGACACACACGCAGCCACGTGAGCACGCGATGAGGTAGAGAGTCTGTCAGTCCATCTGACACACAAACCTTTTCAGTTAGCACTATCTTAGAACAGATCCCTCTGGCATATCAAATTATCGTTTACAATGTTTTCTTCAAAAATATTCCTTCCGGAAATTATCCAGCTTGACACTCAAAGTTGTTGCCGTTGGCTAGCGATGGCACACAGGTAAATTAACCACAGATAAAAATGAACATGACAGGACGGCGGTAGGAAAAAGCAAACCCCAAAGGCCCGTTTTTAAGTGGATCTCTGTCTAAACTTTAAACTGTGCAAAACAAATAAAAGTTTTGTCGAAACTCTCAAATTTCAGAAGAAAAACCCGAAAACTTCTTTTCTAATATTTCTTAAAAAAAAGGATTTAGAGCGAGAGAGAGAAAAGTGTGGAGGAACAAAAATAATGGCAATTATAAAAAATAAAAAAATAAATGAAATGAAAAGCTCAAAAACAGCTTGTTGATCATAATCTAATAAACAGTTTCAAACTTTTAATTATAAAGTATCTATAATTATAAATGTTTGACAGTTTTGTTAGAAGTCATGGTCCTTGTGCTCATTCGTAAGTGCACGTGCATGTGTGTGTGTGTTTGCAAAGCATGTCTCAGCTCGCACACTTCTTTCAAAAGGCTTGTTTGATAATACTAAGCATTATTTGGAAGTAATTACATTAGATAATACATTAAATGAGCCAGGTAGCAAAGGACTGGATGGTCTGATGCCGACAGTCGCAGTGTAGCTAACCCTCACCCAGACTCTCATCCAATTACACTCGAACTTCTCCAAAAGTGAATATTTCCATTCCTAGAAAAGACATTTTTAAATCTAGTCAAAAATGCTCAGGGAGGGCTCTGTGGAATAGCCTCCCTCTCCATCTTAAGCAATTGAACTCCATGAACTCCTTTCGACGCCATTTACCTAAATGCAAGCAAGAAAACTGCCTTAGAGATGCCTCCAAACTCCAGGACCGTTGTGAAAATCTGTTTTTTTAACCACCACTTCTGTTAATATTCGCCTTCCACTTTCCTTTCATATCTTACTTTACTATTAATTATTCTTACAGCAATTAATTACTTTAATTACTTAGTTTATTCTTAACCCGTAATGGGCTAAGGCTAAATGAAAAAAAATTTCTTGCGTATTTTACTTCTCATTAACAAAGAATAGTCATTGTCATAGTCATCCAAAGTCCCGCGGGGTTTGCAGGTCATAAATTAACCTCCGGTTGAAATTTCTGTGAAGGTTTTAAAACTCTAGAAACTCATTCACTCTAGGAGTGAAAGTACACGCAGAAATAGTGATGAAGAACATCAGAAAAAAAGACTGTAGGTTATGAAGAGCTTTGCGAAAGGCGCTGGACCAATAATCTTCTGAAATTGTTTTTTAAAAGTTGAAAACATATTTGCACGCGGGGTAGGAATTATGACCAGGAATAAAAGGTGAGATATAAATTACAGTAAAAAACTTATCGTTGTCTTTTGCCTAATGTGTTTGATTCTTTGGAGAGAAAACATATCTCCGAGGGACACAAAATTCACACGCGCAGTTTTTTTCAGAAATGTCAATAACGACATGTTTCAAACTGGAGTTTGGGGGGACAGCGGGAAGGTGTTTCCCAATCATCCTTGAAGTAAACTGTTGTCCCCCTGAGAGCCAAGTCTTGTCACTTGTTCCGCCATCATTCAGTTGACACCCTGAGTAAATTGTTCTGTTGTCAACATGTTTCCGCGTCTAGCAACGGGGCCAGAAAGTAAACGCGTGCTTACAGCGCATGCGTGATGGGCATTGAACGTCAACACTACGTGATACGTCAGCTGCTGTTGTTCTTGTCTCGAAACACTTGCTTTCCTCTCTGGGAACGGGTAATTGGCGGTTCTCGTAAAGGAAATTCGTGCGGAAAGTGCTTCTTTTGTGTGAAAACCCACGATAACCCACGGATAATGGGGTAGCATTCCACCATCTCTGCTGCCTACACACAAACACAATATAAAATAAAATCCAACAATCCAGCAATCAAACATAAGACTGAAATATTTATATATTGGTACTCTCCAGCTCTCATCTGATTTTGTTTGCAGTGGTTGATATTTCGCTTCAACTGATTCAGACTTATACATGCGTGACGTCAGTGAAACACGTGTTCTTGAGGACCTTGACATTTGACAGATTAAAGCTTCTGTTGAA
This sequence comes from Pomacea canaliculata, assembly GCF_003073045.1. NCBI lineage: Eukaryota > Metazoa > Mollusca > Gastropoda > Architaenioglossa > Ampullariidae > Pomacea > Pomacea canaliculata. Next base: position 29,084,316 of record NC_037591.1, on the reverse strand, counting down.
GATGGAGATAACCGGCACACCGTATGACCACGTGACTCACCATTACCTTCCCTATCCATTTTCTTGCCTATCTCTCACTCTCCTTCTCTCTATCTCCACCCGACATCAGTGCCGTCTGACATGACTTGTTTACAGGGCTCGCTGTTTTGCTGGTTTAGTATAAAACATCATCCTTCACTCACCCGCCCACCCATCTACACCCCCGTCTTAAATCCTGTCTACGGTGGTCACGTGCAGCAAATATAACATTGCCATTTGTTTTCAGTGTTTGTTTTCGTTTAGAACAGTTAACTTCTTAGGACAGAGAAATATGACTACACAACACACACCTACTGAACATTAGTCACAGCTAAAACGAATGTTCCTGCTAAATTTGGTTTAAGGTCGAGAAGAGTGGATTTTATCATGTTTTTATCACTCCTCACCATATACATCGACACCTCTGCTATCTTTATAAGAGCTTACCTTATGTACTACACCATAAGTTATATATATATATAGGTAGATACGACATCAAAACAGGGTGAAAAGAATTATCCTTTCATGACACGAAATGAAGGTCTATGGATGAAATGGCGGCAAGAAAAGACATTTTATTTTTCTAATGTCACATCAGTACTAAGAGGTCACGAAGTAAACGATGAGAGGAAAGGAAATATGTTATAAATAAGTTTATGAACAAGGAAATAAGAATTTAAATAACTCTTCTTTTTCTTTCCTCACAATTTTTCAACACTCTTCCGCTCCATTTCTCCCCATCTCCTCTCTTTTTCCTCGCACGAGGCAATGTGTGTGCGTGTGATCTTGCGTGTGTGCGTGAGTACAAACGAGAGAGATAGGGAGCGAGAGAATGCTCGAGATGCACTGGTCTCATTAAATTCTACCTTACATCATCCAGAATTTTCATTACGCCCTGTTTGCTTTCCTTCAGGCAACGTAGCCATACCCTTCCAAATTATTTATTTTTTAGGGGTTATTTTCTCTCCTTTTCTATCCGATGGCTTCTTTCTTTCGTCTGAACTTTTATCGAGGTTCTTTACTTTTTTCCTCCTCACTCCATGCTGCTTCCTTCATTCATTTAGACGAATCATATTTACTTTGCCCGCTAGTCGACTACTGTAGGGAAAAGGGTTTCCCGTTCAAACTAAGGGTATCCTGTATGGACAAACAAGTCCGACAGCTGCAATCAGCTGCCAGCTGCATGACGCAGGATAAAAGCCACTAAGTCTGTACTTAAAGATTTTGGTCTAGAGAAGACAACCAAAGTAAGAGGACAGCACCTCTTCACAATATCTTTCCGCCTGAAATGGACCAATAAAAAAGTCCAAGATTTTGACAAAAGCTCGTGACCTCGTGAATGGACAAAACTTTAGAACTTAAGAATTATTAAGAACTTGGAATTATTGTTTCTGTAGATCAAGGACTGTGTGTAGTCTTGGACATCTTGTGGACCAGTTATCATGCATCAGGGCCTTGAGCTAATCGCGGGCGACACACCGGATACAATAATTCTGTGAATGAGGAGAGCTGGAGAACTCAAACCGGTAAGAACAGACACATTTTCGCTGAAAAAGAAGCATCGTAAGTGCGAAGTTTTAGGTGACAATTGGGTGAAAGCATTATCTTGTCTACTTTTTTTCCTTCGCTGAAAGCTTTCAGTGACCACATGCGAAGCCATACGATAGTGTTCTGGTATTTTTCTTTCTTTGTTTTCCTTTTATTTGCGTGTCGGAAAATGACACCCTACTTCTGATCAACTAAAGAACATCTCTCTAGTCAGTTTGCAGAATGGAACACAGTGGGAAACAAAGGTTTTATGCTGTAAACAGGATGTAATTTTTCTCTGAGGAATTAGTATGAAAACCGAAGAAAGTGTTTTCATGTTGTAATGCAGCTGATGTAGGTGTTTTCAGTGCGATTAAGTCAAAGAAATTGGTGGAACGTGGTGGTTGTAAAGTATAGAGATCGTTAACATTATTATACAATTTTTGAAGTCTTCGTTTATAAATATAGAAAATAAAAAGTAACGTGTATCATAGTCTAGAGCAGGGGTGGGCAATTAATTTTCCCAAGGGGCCTCATGAAAATTGGGATGGTTTTAGAGGGCCGGACTAATATAGTTAACTCAGTTTTACCCAATACTGTATATATAGTATATATACTGGCGGGCGAGCCAGCAGGCGGGCTGGACGCGGCCCGCGGGCCGCCCCTTGCCCAGGTCTGGTCTAGAGGATGTAGAAAAAAAAACTGCTTCGTCGTATCCATGGCTTGTAAAGCCAAACTTCCGCCGTCAGTATTATTCCTTGAAAAAAAGAGTTCCCCATTTCCGCTGTTGTTGGGCAAGGGAAGACAACCAGCCACAGTAGACTGCACTAACCCTCAGGTTACCCTTCACCTACCCACACACCCCCTTCAATATAATTCATACACGCTATCCCACACATCCCTGATCCCACCCTGATATAAAAATCATCTTGGACCACCCTCTGCTCTCTCACACAACATTATATTGTAAAGCTCACTTTGCCTACACACACTTGCATCCCAGCTTACCCGTCATACCTGAGTCAATCCTGATGGAGGAGTTATTAGCGGCGTTGACGTAGGTGGCGCCACTGCAGCTGCTGGTACCCCCGCCCCCGCCGCCGGGGCTGGTGGAGGTGGCGCTGGCAGCTGTGGCCTTGAGCATGGACTGACGCACGTTCCGCTCGGGCCGCAGGAGGATGACGTACATCTTGGGGGCGAACATGCAGATGAGCGCCACTGTCGCCGACAGCGAGATGGAGAAACACACGGTGGCCGTGCGGATTTGCATGCTGCGAGACAGAGACAAGTCTGCGTTAGGAGCGCCACCTGGCGGCCTACGTGCCACCTACCTGTTGTGTCAGTGATGTTGTCATTGGACTGTCATGATGGTGATACACGTCTGTCTTACAACTGCGTCTGGGCAATGTTAGGATTTGTCTTGGCTTGCCAGTATGTCAATTGTAAGTCGAGGTTAATTGTGTGTCAGTCAGTGACAGGCTAATCTGACATGCTTGTTATAATGGTGAATCATCTAGTTGACAGTGTGTTATCTAATGACAGATGACAAGTATGGTCCGAGTAGTTTCATACTCCATGAGAGTGACGTCTTATAGAGGAGTAATAACAGAGATAGGTTTGTCATATTGACATGTCATAGTCAATGTTAGAAAACAATGAGCTTGACATGACAATAATAAATCTTTCACAAAGAGTAATCAAGACAGAAGACAGCCAATTACGAGCGCAGCAATACTTCAACACTGATGCAGTCGTTGAAGGAACTATCTTCTACAGAACATCAGACTGTTAACAGAAGCTGTAAGAAGGTGGCAGGAAACCGATACACATTACAAGAAGCTGCAAAACATCCACAAAATCAACTAGAAGAGTCCGGAAGCTTCGATCACATGCTGACGGAAAGCTTCAGGGCTGCACGACTGGCCGTTAGGATGTTGTCAGCTCCTGCAAGACTTCAGATGGTCACACCATTAATCACAGAGTTGGTCACTGGGATGGTGGTACTATTGGCCTTGTTCTCTTAGTCAGAGCTTATCTCTAACATCCTCACGACACAGCAATCGGTCTTGCAGTCCCAAGATGTGTTTATCATACCTGTATCCTGTTTCTTTGTTAAATGATTTTATTAAATAATTTGCCTCGTCTTCATTGGTTCTTGATTGCATTCTTCCAGTTAATTAGAGACACAGCTCAGTCCAGCTACATTGTGAGCTGGTGTGTTGATGGTTGTGACAGGTAGGAGTGTTAACACCAGGCATAAAGAAGATGCCACTTGAATTAACATAAATTAATAAATAAATATATGTATCTAGTCGTGTACTTCTAGTATACCTTAACTCTCTTTCTGTCTCTGTATTATCAAACATATTTTGCTCTCTTCTTTTAAGACTCTAAAAGATACAATTCTTCTATTTTCAACATTTCTTCTCTAACTCATACTAACAGTTACGAGGAATCAATGTTCCTCAAATACAATGTCCTAAAAAATTGTTCGATAGACATAAATAAGTTCACTGTAGTATTATTTTTATTATTAGAAGAAATGTCAATTTGTTATTTGTTGCCGCGGGGATCGAACGTGACACTGATATGATTGATGTAATAATGGCGTCTGTGGAGCGGTTCAAGATGGCAGCGAGGCAAAGAAGGTCAGAAGAGGTGATGCTCAGGCCACAGGCAACGTCCACACTTTCAGATAAATCACTCTTACATTGAAGGCATTCTTCGTAGATACAAAGGTTCCTAAACGATATTTTTGGTAACACATAGTGACCTTTTCTGTTTTATTTCTTCCCGTCGATAAACTGAATGTATGCATTTCACTGAAAAGAATCACCAGAAGGGAATTTATGAGAAAGGAAGGCTTGTGTGTGACTGGGTGAAACCTTTTGCCAAGAGCACAGAAAAAGATGTCAAAGAGCGAGCAATGGCGAGGGTGTAGGCGGTTGACCCGAGCATGCAAGAATCATGCTTTATGTTAGTCTTACAGAGCAGGAGGACAATGGCAGGGTGTGCAAGACCAAGCAAATGCACTGAAGTGGGTGTGCATCAGCAGACTGGAGGCATGGACAAGTAAGTGAAGACCAGCCTGAGACTCGAGGCTAATATTGGGATTTGGATCCCAAGCAGGGAGTCCAAGAGAATAATTTTCTTCTCCGTGCAGTAAAGTCAGTGGCTGCTTATTATTGCCTGACTGCTTGGACTTGTGCAAATCGAAGTTAATTACCTGTTCCGAAGAAGATAAACTAGAAACAGAAAAGCTGATTTTAAATAGAGATGCTTTCAATCTACATCAAAGCGAGATCTTGGAAGATAAAAACGCTTTTTGACAAACAAACCAAAAAAAAAAAAAAAAAACTGAACTGGTGCGGAGTGCAAGATGCATTTTTTGATGTTTTATTTGTGAAATATTTCAAACTTTAGTTTTAAGTGATTGTTTTCGTCCACAAATATTTCTAAAAATGTTTTTGTTCAAACAAAAATTAACTTTAAATGAACTTCAAGATCAAAGCTTCACATGCGGAGGCGTTGGACATGCGGAAGAAATATGGAGACGCAAATTTATAAATGAAGAGGAAAATGTCTTCTGTACTCATCCTAATATAAAATATATTTTAATCGTGGAAGCTGTTCGAGAAAACTGACGACATCTGATGAAATTTCTGTTCCATCAGTTCACCTGCGCTTTGCTATAAAAAAAAAAAAGTAATTTTCGATAAACAAGAGCGTGTAATTCCAGTCAAGCCTTTTCGTTGACATCGTGCTTTGGAAATAATCCTAAAATATCTAAGCGAGAGGATGTCGTTAAAAGAAAAGGTCAAGAAATAGCAGAAACAGTTGTAAATAATTAAAACAAATCGCAGACAAGAAAGTAAACCAGACGAAGATGCCACTGTCTTAATTACTAGCACCATTACAAGTAAACAGTTCTATAAAAGAAAGTGACAGACTCATTCTCTTTTTCTGTTTCTCGGTTGTAAATACAATGCAATGCCAGTAAAAAGCAGTTTTGTAGCCAGTTTTTTTTCTTTATTTTAATCCATTGGGAGGAAGTGGTGTCTGAAAGTTTACTAACGATATCTATTGCATGTGAGGATGGTTCAAACGATTTCAACAGCGGCAAAAAAAGATGGATGTCTCAAAGTCTCAAAGACGTCCTCATCAGGCTTGCTTCTAATAAGTTTGAAAGTGTAAAAAATATTAAATCGCTTTTAAGTATCATCTCGTTAGCTATCGGGTACTATTTTTTTTTTTTTTTTTTTTTTTTTTTGTACGTGACATTATCGCTATCGGTCATCCAGATTGTTTATTTGTTGTTTTGTCGCTCTCATTCATTGGGATTGTCTCGATTAACTGAAGTTTTATAGTAGACAGAAAGTTGCGAGAGTTCAGTGATAGTTTTTGTGTTAAAAATACGAGATATTTCATCCGCTTTATCCCTGTAAAGAGGGGGAATATATAAACACACATCTGAGGGGTTAGAGTTAGACACAGGATTGTAGAAAGACAGCCACACAGACGCACGCATTTACACGATATGCACGTGCCTAAGTATTACATTTCCACAATAATGAGGCAAAATCTGAATGGCCGTCTTTATATAATGGACAAATGAAAACAGCGCAGGTCCAGTTTCATAGACGACTGCAAATACTACACCGAGTTGCAAGTGCAGAAAGGAAAGGGGAAGCAAAAAAAAAAAGTTAGGAGGTGCAATGGTTATGCATAAAATAAACCTCAGAAAAGCGAGGATAAAGCATTGAAGAGATCGGTTAAAACCAGGCAGAAGCATCATTAAAACAATCAGACTGCATGACTAGACTTGAACCCCAAGCCTTGCGCCTCACCTGTGCGCAGTACTCAGGTAGATAACCACGAAGGCCGCCCAGATGATGCAGGTGGTGTACATGGTGAAGCCAATGTGTTTGCTCTCGTTGAAAGCCTCGGGGATCTTGCGGGTGAGGATGGCGTAGAAGGTGCACACGATGACCAGCAGGATTGGGTAGGTGAAGCCGATCATGTAGGAAAATCCCACCGCCGCCTGACACACCAGCTGGTGGTCCGCCCGGTCTGCGTAGAAGGGGACGGCAGCCGGCGGAGAGATGAGAAGCCAGACGAGGCTGACGATGAGCTCGCCACCCACCAACGAGAAGCAGATGACAAGCTGCGACTCCGGGCTGATGAACTTTGGCCTTTTGGTTGTTCGCTTGCCGGCGCGGAAGATGCGAGCGATGCGGTTTGTCTTGGTCAAGATGGCCGAGTAGCACATGGAGAAGCACAGTCCCAGGCCGATCATCTGCGCGCCGCACGTGTACAGGCTGGGCTTGGAGACGATGAGAAAGGTCATGGCGTAGCACAGGAAGATGCCGAAGAGCAGCACGAAGCACAACTCGCGGCCCGAGGCCTTGACGATGGGCGTGTCCATGTAGCGAAGGAAGACCACGATGACGAAGGAGGTGGTGATGATGCCCAGCGAGGCGAAGGTCATGGCAGCCAGGGCGATGACATCTCGGTAGTGCAGGTACTTCTGTGGAATCGGGATGCAGTCGGTCATGTTGTAGCTGGGGACGGTGCCCATGGGGCATTCCTCGCATCTGATGAAACATTAAACTGGTTTGAACATTTTGTCTTATGGCTACCTTAATTTATTTTATATATTTTTTATTTATTTACTGTTAATGTAAGGAAATTTATATCACTTCACACTGCAGAAAAAAATTTTGGAAATGGAACCAAGCAGACGTTCAAAACACGGAGAAAGATCCTCAAAAATCCATAGAATGTTTGTCTTTTATTACTTATCAGTACTGTTGTTTATCCTTCCGTCCTTCGTATGCTGTTCATGCTGAGAACATGCTTCTTCATAAAAGTATCATGAGCTATATAAATCACATTATTATTATTATTATTATTAAGTAACAGAACAAATTAGTAGGATGCAGGTGATTGGATTCAAATGATTATTGATGACTGAGGACGTAGCACCACGTGGACGGCTTGATATAAGAGCTTGTAAAAGCCCAGTAATCATTCGTATAGTCTGGTAGCAGGGGTGATCGCAAATAAACAACACCAGCACCAGCACCAACACCAGCACCAGCACCAGCACGACCTGCCAGCATCAGGACCCGAATGTGAGGTGAAGGACTCACTTGAGCTTGTTGACGAGATACTCGTACTGCGTGCAGTCTTTGCAGGTCCAGCAGCAAGGGTCTCCAGGGAAGGGTACCATGTACTGACTCCGTCCACAGGGCTTGCTGCAGACAGACTCGGGATGCAGGGTCTCGTTCACCTTGAACTGTGGAGGAGAGCTCTGAAAAATACAAAAAATAGTTGATCAAACAAGTGAAAAACCGCATCCGTTTCTCAAAAATATTTTTCAAGAAAAATATCGATGTTGACTCCTATTTTAATGTGTTGTCCAACAGACTGACACTGATACGCTTCTTATATTGTGCCGATGCATTATTTGTTCGTTTTATTGTTTGTCTGTGTGACATTTATCTGTTAAATTTAGAAAATTCTCATTACTGTGTTTTACTGTTGATTTATTGTTTTCTCACAATGTATGTCTGTTTATCTCAGGAGACGTCTGTTGTTCGTGCCAACCAACACTACCGATGGCCTTTCTCATCTAGAACATTCTAAAAAAATGCCTTAATGTCGTTCACTTACTCTGATGTACAGTTCCTGAGGGAACATGGCCGCTGGAAGCACCGAGGCTACCCCTACCCCCTCATCCACCCACACATGCAGCTGTCTCTTCTCTCACCAGCCTCCTGAACATCTGCCAGCAGCCACATCATCGCTACACATCTCTCTACTGTGATGTCTGCAGACTATGACAGTTCACATATTCCCCCATATCCTTGCTTCTGACTATTGCATGAAGCAACGTCCTCTTCTGTCCTATTTCCGGTCTGATTGAAATTGCAATTTCCGTTATGATTATGAGAACAATTTTTGGTGAGACCGGGATAACCATTTCCATTATGACTGATAGAACCATCTCTGGTATAGCTGGGAAGCCATTTTGGGTAAGACTGAGAGAGCAATTGCAGGTATGATTGGGGAGACCATTTCCAATCTGGAAGGCTGGCAAGTAAAATAATAGTCACAGCTTGGTGTACACCTTTCATTATTAGAAATTTTATTACCAAAACTGCAATGTACTCCATGTTTCATGAGCAAAATTTACATACTTTTGTGTTTTATGTTATGATTATTCACGTTTATATGTTGTGCCTCTTTCAGACTATTTATGCACAGCATTCAATGCTAGTATTTTGGATCAGTGAAAAGGATTGGCCATGAGATGACTGGGATTTCTTTTGAGTGTGTTTTGAAAAGAAACTTCGAGAAAGAAATGACTGTGAGCATATTTTGACAATTACTACGTTTTTCTGGCTTTCGCCGATTCTGTGACATAGCACAGGATTTCCAAGATGTTCTTCCGCTGGTTTTGAGTAGTGGAAATAGTCCTAACAACAGGTTCAACACCTAAAATTGTGGTGAACTGGCTCCATACGTAGTATCGTGTTATTTTGTGTAATTTTGTGAAATATACTCAAACAAACACATCTTACTGGATCATATTAGTTTTGCACCAACTGAACTTCAAGTTCCACATAACAAGCTCGCACCACATCCTCAAAGAAACCTCAATCACTTTCCCTCCATGCATTTTCGCTTGCTTAAAGTTGTTTCCAGGACACTTTACACTCTTGCTTCGATGCTGGCGTGGTTCTTCTACACTTCTATGGTGCTGAGGCAAATCAATGTGGATTAGAATGTGAAGCCGGATCAGGAGTCATTTTCTTCCTTCTCTTGCTTCTCCAACACAAAGCGCCCGTCCTTGTGGTCTAGAGTGATTGTGCTTCCTACCTCTTTGCCACGAAAGTCGAGTAATGAGGCCACTGACCCCAAGTTTTTCTGTTACATCGGCAGTTTCCTTGGCTGTCAGACGACAGCATGTGTCTGGATCCGCCTACACAGCTAAATGCGGATCCTTGGTCTTCGGATGCAGACCAGACTGGGTCGACGGCCTTTCCTGCCGGTTAGTTGGTATGACATCAACATCTGTTCGTGTCACCTGAACCTCTCCATCACTTCAGACAATGGACAAGCAGGCATCGATACCAAGTTGAGGAACAGCTTCAGCCTGCGGGGTCGCACGCATGACTGCTGAACACAAGGTTCTGCTTCGAGGCTCGCATGGTCCTGTTAGAAACTCCCCAGGAACTCTCAGCAGATCGGACCTTGTTTTAGCAGGCAATGAAAAGCGGATTGATGGAGAGGATTGAACCACTTTCCAATTTGGTGCTCTAGGCACGATGAGCCACTTTTTTGTAGGGACAATAAGCCATATTTTCTTTACACCAAGAGGCAAGACACATATCCTTCGTCAGTGTCAAAACTTGGCGCGTTTTGGAGCAGTGATGAAACTGTTACAGAAATTTAATCAGCCAATGTCTAAATACTTATCATAACGAAACACGCGAAATAAATAAATACATAAATAACAGAGAGCGGATGTTAAACGGCAGAGACAACCAAGCTTATCGCCAAATAGAGAACGGAGTTATGTGAATGGTTAAAACTTACAGCAGGACACAGTCAATGACAAAATATTGCAGGTGAATGGTAGAGAAGCAAAGAATATTTTACGACAAAGGATGCTTTACGTACGACTTTACACCGGAACCCGCTGAGCTCGACACGCCACCTGGCGGATGGTCATAGCATAGGTTAATAACTTCGTCAAAATTTGTTTAACTTTCGGTCGAGACTCTACTTCTAGGATTGAAAACGTTTAAACCGAAAATTGATCAACAACACAAACTAATACTGACACACAGAGAAGGGATCAACTTTTGCTTTCTCCTCAAGTTTGGTTTTGCTCTCTGATAACTTTTGTTTTTTGCACCTTAAGCTGAGCTCCAAGAGGCAAGACCATTACAAGAAACTTTTGCAATCACTGAGTGAAGTTTCAAAAGTTTTACCTTGCACTTTGTACAAATTATAGTGCGCAGTTCGTTTCTCGTGCAAGCTAGTTGCAGCCTGTGTGTCTTTTTTTTTCTATTCCTTATACAAATTCGGATTTCCCCATCCCCTCATGCTCTTCCAGTCATTTCCATTCCTCCTGATGGTGATTGCCAGACACTAAAGACTCTCTAACACCTGCTATCAGGTCTCCAAAATGTCGTTAAGGGGATAAAAAAAATTCTTTTGCTGAATGCCCCAAGACAGAAGCTTTTTTTTTTGATAGTCAGGACACGACAACACTTGCAGAGTATGTCATCAAGGTATTCTCAAGATACTTGTCTCCTCCATACACTTTAGAGTTTAGATTATGATTGCTTTGACACTGTACTGCCTGTAAACTAAGATTCGCATGTTGTATTTACATTGGTGGTGCTTGTTCAGTTTATTTGAACAAGAAAAAAAGCCTGACTACTTAATTATATATCAAATGGTATTTGAGATAGGTCAAAGGGCTGACTGTTGTCGACTCTTTTCGTGTTTTGCGGTTTCCTTTTCTGTCTCGACGTGTGTGCGTGGGTGCGACTGAGGGCTTGCTTTCATATGTATATGTCTGTGTGAGATAGAGAGAGACAGAGACAAAGAAGGAGCATCTAATGTCTACCTTAAAGGTCTGTGCTTTTTCATCTTTCTGTGTAGGTGCAAATATGCATGAAAGGAAAAAAAAGCACAGATCTCGCCTTTAGTCACTGAAAATCCACTGTATAAATTAACAGTATTTTTTTATTATTATTTCAACTTTCAGTCACAAGAAGAGGCAAACAAGATGCCTACAAACTAGGTTACAGTAAATCCTAGGTGCGGCTCATTTGCAGAGCTAAAAAGTTTTCTGACAGCTTGTCACAGTCTCAGATTTGACTATATTTGTCTCCTTGTAAAAGCTTTTAATGGAAAAGGCTTAAAAGTTCATACAGTCGGGAGTGCATTTAGCCCCATCCATTCAGCCCTTACATTTTTGCAGCATTTTCATGCTTTGGTTTTAAGGGCAGGGTGAGTGAGTCCACGCTAGTTACTGCCAGTGATGTGATGCTATTCATATAGAGACTTTATTTGAGGAAATCGGGGAAGTTGAGGATGTTTAATCAAAGGCCATTACTTGAAAAGAAAACGTGAAGACCGCAAGAAAATCTATCAGTTTCGGTATTTCCGATCAGATGTTTTCAATGTTCTAACAATTTTAAGCCTGCTGAAGATGTGTTGTTGTTGTTGTTGTTGTTGTTGTTGTTGTTGTTGAATTGCAAAGCTTCCGTGTCTTGACATTTTTTTTTTATTTTGCCATTCCAGCTTATTTTCTGACGCTGTAAAATATGCTAATGAAGGAAATTTCAAATTTTCCAGCTGAAAAGTTCAAAATAGACGTTAATGATTACGGTTAATAGAACGGATGCTAACACCGCGTCGAAAGTCTTCCTTGAAGCTTAAGGTCAATTTCGAACATTTTTTTCCCTCCTGTGCTAAGATGAAGAAAGATAAAAAAAATATCATTTTCTTGACTTGTTTCTATTCATGAACGTACTTATTCCACAATGGCGTTGTCCGCTTTTCTTGTTGTGATTTTGCTGACGGTAAAGATTACAAGAAAGAAGGACATGGTTAATTTAACTATAACTGACTGAAGACCCTCCCCCCAAAAAAAAAAATAAATGATATGACAAACCAGTTAGTCCCCAAAACGCATGCATCTAAAATTGTGACTTCAAGTTTTGAATTTCATATATCATTACAAAGGCAACTATTTAGTGTGAGGCGTGGTCCACTTACGAGGTCCATGTGTCCGTTTTTGTAGTAGCCGATGGTGGCCCATTCATAGCTCCCGCTGCTCGTTCGTCGGAAGTTGAGGATCCGGTAGCGAGAAGGACCATCACCGTTGGGCAGAAAACTGAATTCTTGACCTGACAAGCCTGTCAATAGAAAACTTCGAGAAAATAGAGGTGACGTCACCATACATTCTTGACATATATTCACACGCATAGTCATACCTATCAATATCCAGCAGACAGTTCTTTGATGTAACAATACCTGTACATTGTACTTACACTCAGCACATATGGAGCAACAAAAATGCAAGTTAACTGCAGACTAGAAGTATTGGCTCATGGGTATCAGCCATGAATGAGTTTTTATATTCTTCCCAGAGATTTTTTTTGTTTTTTTTTTGCATCCCTATACCTGCATCAGCTTTTTATTCCTTCTCCTCCATCCTCTTTTCTCTCGACATTTTTATCACATATTTTCAATTTCTCCAAAAATCTTTGAATTTTCAATACGCGTCGAAACAGATATTAAACTATAAACATTGACTCGTCAACCAGTGCAGAATATTCAATACAGTGGATGACATCTCTGGTGTTTAACTGCACAAGAACATTACGATACGTAACTATTTTTTTCTCCGCCACTCTGCTGACACGAGTTTCGGTGCACCCTTTCCTGCTTCCGTTGCAAGGAGATTGAGAGCCGTAACTCTTCATCGTGTTGTGTCCCTTGCCGCACATCCTCAACCTTCGTGTGACCGTTACGGGGGGACAACTCGTGCAGAGCAAAGATTTATGGGAAATGTTTGCTGCTTACCATGGAAAAGTGACGGAGGGAATTGTCAAGGTTTGGTTTAATATGTTTCGCCACAGTAACAGCGAAATCATGGTCATGGAGTCAGTCGGTGCTCGGCGAGATTTCCCATGTGTCTGTTGATAGCACTGATATTAGAGAGCAAGCTCTGTCTCTCAGGATTTGACAATATCGAGAGAGTTTTCGTAGACAATCCTCATCCTCATCCTCATCCTCATCATCATCCTCATCATCATCATCATCACAATTTACCAAACTACAATCCTCCAAGTTAACAATGTGGATGGCATTTAATGACGAAGATCCGCTTTTTCTGACATGTAAAGAACACGTTTCACGTGGCGCATGCGCGGGCAATGAAGCGTTTGACTGCGCTCATTCATCTGTCAGGCGGCGCTGACGGCACGACACGCTTTGTGAATTTCCTAGTCTGTCCACCTTGTCAGTCTACGTGTCTGCACACTCTCCACCACTTGATGATGTCCCTGGCACTACAAGTTATACATTTTTATTTTCAGTCTCTTGCACGTGTCTATTTCTGGAAAATAATAATTTAAATTTTTTCTCCGAGAGCTGCGCCTTGCTTTTTGGTTGGATGGTGAACTGTACTAGAGGGCTGATTAATGAGACAAATACTACACATCACGTCCGCGCACGCGCACACACACACAGACATGCAATCACAGAAAAGTTCACCTACACTAGTTGTCCTACCTGTGAATTTGACTTTCAGCAGGTACTGCTTGAGAAGGTCGCCATTAAATTTCGTCATGGCTGTACAGACTCCCAGCTTCCCGCCGCAGTAGTAGTGGTGCATGTCCTGCAATGGCACAGGATACGCATGACAAACAGTTTCAATATTCTTCACCTTCATATTTATGGACAACAGTTCCATTATCCACCAGCAGATGCTAGCTATAAGAAATATTGAAGGATAAAGTCTCTAAGACTTGTATTTCAAAAGTGAACCCACAATTTCTCCTAAAGGATGCAAGATTAAGTAGAGCAGTAACAGCAAACAAACAAACAAATAAATAAACAAACAAACAAACAAACAGAGGCATCACAGACAAAACGAAATAAAGCCAGAGCTGGTACGCAGGCTACAACTTCAACATTTCATCTTTCATAAAGACACTGAGACCTCACTGAGGCCGTTTGAATGATGACTAGATGAGTGTAGCTTGATGACAGTCACACACCGGACAAGACTGACAGACAAGGTGTGGTGTGGCTGTGCTCGTACACCATGATGGTGTTGCTGAGCTTGTCAGGCAGGCATGGCTCTAACAGACAGAGACTCGACATGATTCTGAGATAGGGTCACGCTGCCCCAAAACCTCTTCAGTTTCAGGACTCAGTTTCTTGTGCAGTTTGTGATTATAATGAAAGAATCGATTTCCCTGATTAAGGAGCTGCATGCTTTCTCAAAATCTTGTTTTACTGTGGGTTGTTGACGTGATACAGAACTAAAATTTGGTGGAATCCTCTTAAACACTTTTGATTTCTGGTTAATTTATAATAATTACTGGTTTAGTGAGGTACATGGTTGAAAGTAATTTTAAATTTAAACATACTGTTTTCCAAAACAAATTATAACAAATGAGATATTTCTATTTATCCCCTGGTATAGAAATCTCGATATTTCTTTCAGTTAATCAGAACTCAATCAGCTGTTAAAAAAATAAGTTCTAAGCTTTTAAAATTGGGCGCCATTTTTGGATCGTTTTGATGGCAACCGACTGAGCGACAATTTTTGAAAACAACATGTTTTGCAGTTTCAATCAAAGTTCAAACAAATGGAATAAAAAAAGTGGTGATATCATGTAAATATTTGCCTGAAAGCAGAGTTGACAGAAAGTTAAGCGGGACAACTCTCAGGGTCGGAACAAGTCTGACAAACATCAGCAAGGGACATGAAGTCAGACAACACTATGACAGTCATAATCTCTACGAAACAAATCGCCTTGAGCACGACATCAGCGACTACATCGTTGTTTCCCAACGGTGACACTTTATCAGACTCGCAGTCCAGGAGTAATATTATAATCACCATCTTTGTGAGTCTGCTTGGTCTTTGCCACTATGACAAGCCTGCCATTTGTCTGCCATTTGCCTGCCATTTGCCTGCCACTTGCCTGCCATTTGCCTGCCATTTGCCTGCCACTTGCCTTCCATTGCCTGCCATTTGCCTGCCATTTGCCTGTCATACCTATTTTGACATTAACTTATTGTAACAATAGTGTTGCTGCTAAAAAAACAGGATGAATATACTTTTGAGGATGACGACGACAATGGTGTATACCCTAACATCACACACACAACATCCGGTGAGCTGTACCTAGTGTCGTGTACCTTAAAGGCGTGTGCAAATGCCATGACACTGTCGCTGACAAACTGCAGCTGAGCCTCCATCTCAAATCCGTTGTCGTCGGATATCTGCTCCTCCCCTGTGCACACTCTGGAATAATCCTGTGAAGGAATGAAATACTTTGTCAAATCCCAACACCATGTTCAATCCAATCTCGGTCTCCTGTATTGAAACTTTGGTCAGCGGTTTAATTTGAGAAAACATTCTTTCCGAGATAATTAGACACATTCCGCTGATGTAAATTCTTCAGTGTTATAGAAATATTCCAAGGAAATATTAAAAACATTTGCATTTTTTTGTAATTTTAAAAGGGAAAATTAAGTGGGTATGCTCATTTTAATGAAAGAAGCAATTTTAGAAAATGTGGAAATTGAACGCAGAGCTTGACTAATCCCCTCAGGGTTGTGAGCATTATTCTCAAAATTGTCTTCAGGTTTGAATGAGGTGTTGCTTGGAAAGTTTGACCGAAAGTGAACCGCAAAGAAGCAGGACAGTTGTGAACACTGGTCAGTGTTCAGACGGACTGACCCGATTGAATGGGGTGACGGTGCTGCCTGGGTACTTGCAGCTGAAGAATTGTTCCCAGTACTCCACCCACCACGGGTTGCGGGTGTTTGTCGCAGGTCGCAGGCTGAAAAAGTAGTCCCTGAATCCTCGGACTTCTTCAGCCAGTGGCTGAACCGTTATGGCGCCTTCCACCTTAAAAAAAGCGAACAAATATGTGTATGTCTGTGGGTGTTAGTAAATAAACGAATGAGTATTTATGCCACATGTGTATGGATATTATGGGATAGGGGAAGGCACAGATAGCAAAGGGAGAGAATGACATGGTGAGCTTGCCCACCAACAGTCTCCAGACATTCCATCTCTGTTAACCTGGTATTTATTAACATTCAGCAGTTTGAAAAACTGTTGTCATTATTTGCGGAGTTTATGGTGGGACATAACGTGTTGAAAGGATTACAATAAAAGGTGGGAAGGAGAAACATAAAACAATGAAATAAATAAAAAAAATAAATTTAATGACACATGGCAGAGAAACAAAAAACTTAGAAAAATAAATTGCCATACTAGCACTGTACTAGATAAAACTCTAAAAATCTAACAGAAATTTTAAAAAAGCAAGAAGAGAAGAGAACAGTGATACTGGAGATAAGAAAGTACAGAGTGAGGAATTCTAAGAGGAGTAGATGACCAAATGCAAAACGGAACATAGAGAAAGACAGACTGAAAGAAAACAAAAAAGAAAGAAAGCAAGAATCAAAACAAACCAAAAGAATATAGAAAATTTAAGGCAATAAGACTGGCAACATACTGGCGGTAAAAGAAAATGCGACTGTTTTGTCTGCTTCGCGCCATTTTCCCAGAAACCTGACAAACAGTTTACAATGTGAAGGCCGTTAGTCGGGCGCCGTTTGCTGGAAGAAACGACCACGGAATCTTCTATGGGAAGATTGGGGTGAAAGGTCATGGAAATCTCTATTATTCTTTCAAGTATCTGATGGCGCACTGGCGAGGAAAACGACGATTATGACAAATGAACCGCTCGCACGAACTCTGCGGATCGCCAGACAGTGACGCCGTCTTTGCGCAAGAAGAATCCCGGGAGTCAGCTGTATTCTCGCGATATTTCACGTGCGGCTGAGCGGACCAATCAGCGTCGTGTTCTTCCTTAAGCCCGTCTAAGTCCTATCACGCATCATATTTCTCGGAAACCTGCTGTCTTTATGGTCAGAGACATGGCAACAGGAGAGGATGAAGCGTTTTGACAAAGCATGCGTAGTTTCACTGCATTTTCTTTTATAGGTTTCTTACAGAAGTGTTTACAACCTCTAGGGTAGACGACGGGCGACTGAATGGGTCAGAGAAGGTCTAGAATCATGTAGCCAATACCACAATGTAAACAGGTGAAATGAGTAGCTCATGTGCATCTTTCTTTGTCAATTTTAATAGTTAAAGTATGGGGAGGTCTATGGGGTGGAATTATACTTATTGCGAGGTCTAAGAAGACAAGTTATGGTCACCTTTGGAAATTTGGGTGATTTGTCGGGTACGAGTACAAGATTTCAAAATTCATCAGATTAATTACACTCTCTCACACACACACACAAAATACTTTCGCACACTCAAAAGCACGCAACCTGCCGTCTACCTAAAACTCCATGACCTAAACTCACCCACCCCAAGCTACCCAGCCATATTGGTCTTCCTGCTATTTTAGGGTTTAAGAGTAAACAAGCCGAGCTCCCTGCACGTGACGGGACAATCAGCTGGGCGCAGGACAGAGCAGAACTAATATAAGACCCCCGTGACGTATGGCCGGGGTCTGCGTCACAGGGGCCAGCATGACGAACTCGCCCCGTCTGCCTCGCGCTCATCAATAACGTTTGATGCGCGCGCATCTGAGAGGAGTTGCGCGGGGTAGCCATCTGTAACGGGCGTTGAACTCGGTAACGACCTGGAACTCCTCCTCCTGTTACTTTTCTCTGGTGGAGGAGGGAGGGGAGGACGGGTGGTTGCGGTAGGGTGCACGTAAAAAAACTCTCTTGTCATCATTGCAGTGAGAATCAGATCGCCCGCCATTCAGATCTCATCTTGCCTTGTTTCCTCCATCCCAACTTGTCACCCATTTTTACTTCGTGCACACATCACCCCACACGCTGTCCACACGCCCGTACACATTCATGCAAGTACACACGCGCACCTCTTCCTCGTTGTCCTTGAAGGCCAGTCCCCGGGCCCCCCAGCCATCACTGCCGATCCAGGCAAACCTTCCAGTGACACGCTTCCTTCTTACAGCCTTCATCAGCTCCCCAACTTCTTGATCTGACGCAAAGATGATGACCCCTGGCCAACGAGAAAATAACAGAGGTTATTCTAGATATTATTATTATTATTGTTATCGTCGTCATCATTGTCATTATTAGCAAAAGTAGTCCTAACAGGACACGAATGAGATAATTTCAGCTACATTAAACTAGGGTTACCCTACAAACATCTGAAACGTAAGGACAAAAGAGTCTGGACATCTGCCCCTTACGATGGTATATTCTAAACTACGAATGTTAAGTAGTGTACCTTGCAGGTGTCTGTACAACATTACCTCGTGCGTGAGTTTTCTTCACAAGTCGATCGACAATGACGTCATATCCGTGGTCTGTAGCCTGTCCAGAGTCTTTGAGCAACTTTTCGGTTGTAGCGAGACAGATGTCCTTCTCTTTCAGCAGCTTTTCCACTTCATTGAAGCCCTGAAATGATTGTATCGTCAGACGTTAATAAAATTGTGTTCCTCATGTGTGTGTGTGAGTGTGTGTGTGTGTGAGAGAGAGAGTGGGTGTGAGTGCATTCATACATGAGTAGACATGCTGTATGTATCCAACAAATACACGCATCCAGAATACACCACAAAATAATCGTAAGACCAAGATTTTAGTCTTAAATTTTGTAAATTTTGGATTGTCGAGAACCACTACAAAATTTTTTATTCTTCTGGAAGAAAAGGTAAGATAATTAATTCACAACAAAAGAAACAATACGTGCATACTAGTTTCATATCCAAATCTTAATCACACCGTCTGCCAACAATACATTCTAATCAAACGAGTCCCCAAACGATTTTTTTTCTTTTACTTTCGTACCATTGTGGTGAAATAGTATCGAGAGAAATCTCCAGCTGCTTTTGTGATCGTGAAAATTCCGAGGGTAATGATCTCTGACCATCAGACGGCGCTGCCAGAAATAGAAAATGGCGGTAATTTCCCTGGAGTCAAGACGATTCTCCCTTTCCAGACTTGAGTATTATTGTTTAAAGATTTGTTCCTATTACACTTGCGGATCTTCTGCCTTGCCATAGCAGAACCATGGAGTGAGACATGATGCTACACGGTGCCCATGAGTCTACTTGCACCAGACAGCTACAAGAGGAGACCACCACAGCTGGCACAACAGCTTGTAAAATATGTAGAGGAGATTGAAGTCGCTGGTTTGACAATAGCAAACTGCTCGGTAACTGTCACTATTATGTTCAATCACATCTGAGCTTTTCTCAATAGAATTGTATTCTGCTTCAACATCTGACAACTTTGCCACCGATGTCTTACAATAAGGACAATCTTACTTCAACGTGTTCTGTCCCTTTTATCACTAGTTATTATTCTTATTGTCTTACATGACTTTTTATAGCGCTGAGAGCACTTTCAGCGAAATAATAATAATAATAATAATAATAATAATAATAATAATAATAATAATAATAATAATAATAATACAACTAGTTACTCGTGTTAATAAGAAAGAGAATTGATATATTTTCCAAGTGATTGGAGGAGAAATGTGATGATGGCCGCCACTTGACAAATATCACTTGCACTCGCCCCATCTCGCAATATGTGTACAATGACTCCTTCCACATACACGCATAAACACAAACAGTATACAAGGTACATCACTTTGCTTCCAAATTCGTCTTTTCTCAGCAAATATTCCTCTTTGTTTTCCAAATCGAAAAAGCTCCTTTAGTCAGACAAGTAGATCGAGAGTAACAACAAAAAGGGTCAAAGTGTCAAAAAACGAGTCAAGCCGCCGATTTCCGGGTCGGCAACATCGGTGTGAGCATGCGCACGAGCCCCAAGACAAATGATAGTGTGGATGCGGGAGGCTGCTGGCCTCTCTGCAAGGCTGCGCAATAACTTCAGCCAAGCTGGACAGACATCCCTCTAATGAATCGCCGTGCACGAGCTGCGGTCCATCATCAGGGCTGCGCTGTCAAAATAGCCATCCCCCTCGCCAGCTTCACGGGGCCCGAAAGGCCACATCAGGTATTGCCCCGGGGCCAGACCACTCCAAGCGCCTTCATTTCTCCCCCTCCTCCATCGCAGTTCCGCCGGCGGTGAGCTCGAGCTAATTGCCCTCAAAAATTGTTTGCGCGCTTCTCACCTAAAACTGTAATAGCTGCCTAATGTTGGTGTGCTTTTTCATATTGAGCCAGTTGTTTGTTTCTTTCTTTCTCTCGATAGGGTGGTCGTTAAAAAACAAACTGAACAGGTCAAGATTTCCATCAGAAAATTCCTTTACATATTTTGTAGGTATGGATGTTTTAGTACGCGAAAGGAAGCAGATGATGATGATTGTTATTATTATTATTATTATTATTATTATTATTATTATTATTATTATTATTATTATTCCTTTACTTGATATGATTGTTGGGGATCGAAAAAATGAGCAAACAATCTTTCAGAAAGGTCATTCAGTTAAAAGAGATCACCATACTCTCACACGGCCATTGTCAAAGCTCAACAGCCGCCCTGCAGCAGAAACAGTAATCCACGCCCACTTCCATGTCACAGAAGTTAATGGCATAAAAGGTTTCCTTGACGTCAGACCTTTATTTTTGTTTTACCAGAGAGAGAGAGGGTTTAAATCACAATGAGAACAGGTGAGAAGAAAACATTGTTTGCACAGGAAAATAGAAGGAACAGCATAAACCAGCCTTTCATGTTTAAAAACAGAAGAGAATAAGAATTAAGAATGAGAGAAGAAGACAAAGAAATAAAATCAATATAGTTGAAGAAATCAAAGCTATCACAGCTGATCGCCTTCTCGATATTAATTTCAACCCGTACGCGAATTCATTACAAGTTGCATGTCCTGTGTTTTAATTCCTTTGCAGGCTCCTTTCTTGGCTACTTCTCTGAACCTCTCATCCCCTACATCCCAGCCAGGTCAATATCAGGGCTAGAAATAAATTTTTCCAAGGATTGTTTTTGTTTTTCTTTAGCAACCACAATTATATTTAAATAATGAAAACTGCTCAATGTCGTTGTTGCCTTGCAAACCACAAAATTCACGTTCACACAATGGCTGAAATGAAGAAGGAGAGATGGCCAAATGTAGCGACAGTGAATTGTTAATGTTAATCGAATCATACATTTCCAATGGATTTGATCGATCCCTGAAGATCCTGTCTCTTCTCAATCGCCGACGCAGAGCAAAGCGGTAAACAACAGCACCAGGCGCCATTGTTACTCAGGAAACTGTCGTGTGCGCATGCGTAAGCCGCTCCTCTCAGGCTAATCAACACATTAGGCCAGGAGGGAAGCTGTCTTAAATTTTGAGAAAGAAATCGTTTGTTTAAGGAGTTAAGATTGACCATGCAAGGCAATTTTTCGCCGTCTTAGGCTAGGACAATTTTCTTAGTAGTTAAAACTCAAGTTAAGACCGTCAATGCAACGCAGCCACGATTCCTCTTGGTCTTCTGTATTTGTCTTTTATTAGTTTTTAGAATGTTATATATCCTTCCATCCTTCGTATGCTGGTAGTAGTAGTAGTGTGTCTAAAAGACAACTTCGCATTTGCGAAATATTTCCTATAAACACGTGAGTTTGTAACACTGATCGATCAGTTATTTCAACAGTTCCAAGCAGACCAGACTTGTAAGCAAACCTATCTGATGACAAAAGGCAGACGAAACTGAGATGACTGACACCAAAACACTAAAGTGTCGGGTGTCTGACCAATATACTTCAACTGTAGCCATTATTTTGATTACTCAAGCTGCAGCACCAACGCACATCTGGTATTTCAAGATTTGTTTCGACTGACATTTTTATATCTACGTGTTACCTCTCTCTATCTCTTACTCTTTCCATCAATCTTTTCACTTTCTTTTTCTCTGTCCCTAGATCTCTTTCTTTACTTCCTCTCTTTCTCCATTCCTCACTCTCTCTCTCTCTCTCTCTTTCTCCATCGTTCAACCTCTCTGCTTTTTTTCTCTGTCCCTCTTATCCTGATCTCTGTCTTCTATTTATCCACATTTTTCGTGTTTGCAAACAGTGTGAGGAAACTGCGAGTTCTGTTTTGACTGGATGGCTTCATGCCCGTGGAGACCGGGACATGATGATGCTCTGGCCTGTTGTTCAGAGGACTGGCACAATGTTGTGTCGCGATATCACAAGTCGATGGACCCCAAGTATATTTGATGCAGAGACAAGAAAACTTTTTCTTAAAGCTGGCGCCATGTCTAGCCGCAAATCTTCATGAGCCGCACGAGGCCCGCCGTCTGTGAGCCTGTCTCTTGAAGATAAAGCCTCGTTGTGAAAGGACAGGCTGACCTCAGCAGGCCCAGGTCCATACCCATTGAAGTCAAGAGGAAAACCACTTTGCCACAATTTTCACCAGCATCGTTAGCTTGTATTTGTTTTGTCAACAGCTGTTATTAGCTGCTTAGAAGGGAGCAGAATATCGAATCATTCACATGTAAAAATCAGAGTAATTTTACAAGCACTTTTCTTTGTGGCAGCTGCTAGTCCATGTCTCTCGCAGATGTCCTCGCATGTTCCAGTTGACACGAAGTACGGCTTCATCGTCTTAGACTGATCATCCACCATCTTATAAGAGGCTCTTGGGAATTCATCATATGGTTGATACAAAAGATAAAAACAAATGTGACAGTTTATAGAGTTGTTGTCATGATCAGACTTCCAAAACCGAGCGTCCCTGTTAAAGACGAGAACTCGTACAACTTCTCTTTTGTTTCTGTTCTCGAAATACACAAAGAGGTCAAATTCTTGACATCTGTCTTGTTGACTTCTTTCTGTGAATGATAACGTTTGAACGCGCGTGTCTCGAGAGCGGAAGACAAGAGATTCCACCATATTTGTGGAAATAGTATCTTGCACTTTTACCGAGTCATTAGGAACAAAGTGCACCCCACTAGACCTCTAGAGACCCTGAATTTTTTTTTTTTTTTTTTTTCATATTGAGGGGGTTGGAAGCATCCTCACACCAGTGTTATTCGGATCACGATGCTGACGAAGCCAGTCCAGGCAGTAAAGCCTCGGCAAGCTGGAAGAGCGAGATATAATGAACGTCAGACGTGGTCGGGCGAGCACTCGGTGAACAAATTGGGAGCGTGCCATGGTGATGGACAGTCCAGTGCGGCCGTAATGAAGTCTAGAGGAGCAAATGAGGTGAGGTTGAGTCAACAGTCGAATCCCCCGCAATAGTTCGTCCCAGGTAAAATGATGCTTTTGGAATGGTTTATCGCCAAGTCCAACGTTGATCGTCTTGAATCATGTCGGTCCAAATATTAATGTCGCCCTGACAGTCGCTGCCCGTATTTCACGGGCTTTTTCTGATTTCTTTCCCGAAGAAAGCAAACAGCTCCGTACTATGAGAACCGGAGGCCGAGGCGATAGGTCAAAGGGAGGTCACAATGGTGGACGTCAGCTGTGACGTGTTCAACGCATTTTTCACTGACCTCGGCACGATGCAGTGTGGAAACCGGAAGGCTGTTTTTATGTTAAAAATATTTTTTAAATGGCCCCCTGTTTTTCAGCCATAAACGTAAAACGCAAACAGCCATGCAACACATATTTATGGCAAGCATCGGGAGATCCCTGTAAACGTAAAAAATAAAAGTTTCTCCTGTTTGTATTCTTTTATTGGAATGAATGTTTTTGGCCTGGCAAGGGTTAACAAGCACTCGGCACCTCCTAAAATAAAATGCATAAATATCGCGCACGTGCAGGGAAAAACAGTTTATATTTAACTGCGAAGACGAATAAGGAAACACAATACTCAGTACAAAACCGTTGTAGCCGTTCTCAGAGTAGTTTGGATATTTCCCGTGCAGGACTCCATCCCGTCCTTCGAACTTCATAAAGCCAAACAAATTATCTTTTTCTTTTTGAGGAAACAAACACTGTGGACTTCTCGGGTTGTGACGTGGACGTAAGCCTTGGGTGGTTCCCTCGAGATGCGAATCAGCAGCAACAGGACGTGGGCCAATCAATGGCTGGTGAAGACCGTCCAGGCGTGACTGCCATCCATCTTTACAGATCTGTGACTAAAGCCGCTACCTCA
Organism: Pomacea canaliculata; assembly: GCF_003073045.1. NCBI lineage: Eukaryota > Metazoa > Mollusca > Gastropoda > Architaenioglossa > Ampullariidae > Pomacea > Pomacea canaliculata. The sequence goes on along the minus strand of NC_037591.1, from coordinate 29,059,925 downwards.
TTAACACGGAGAAAGAAGATAATCCCTCGAATTCTCACTGGGATGCATTAGCGGCCCGATTCCATTTATAACCGCCAAAGAACAAGAGAAAGAAAGAAAGAAAGAAAGAAAGAAAGAAAGAAAGAAAGAAAGAAAGAAAGAAAGAAAGAAAGAAAGAAAGAAAGACTTTTTTCATTTCTGGTGCACTTGCTTCGTACGAAAAACAGGTTGCTTGTGTTCTGCGCTATTTCACTCCATTATACAACATGGAGACTCAAAATAGGCGGTGTGTATTTGTTTGTTGGTTACATATTCTTTTTTTTTTGTTGTTTTTTTGCCAAGAAAAGTTCGACTGAAAGAGGTTCCCTGTTGCTCTTGTTCAAAAGTATTCCGTTTTAATTTTGTCGAGAATGATATTGTAGATTGTCCAAGGAGGAGTAAACTAAAACCAAGCAGTTTTCTGACAGCAGAGCAGCAATATTAATATTTATCTGTTGCCTTTAAAGGTTAATCATGTCTAGGCACTGCTGGCACGGAAAATGAGTGTAGTGTATAGTGTATCACATGGTAGTGTCAGATATAGTTTAGCTTGTATTTTTTTTTATTCACAGCTAACTCCGCAATATAAAGATTGCCTCTGCATCTAAGCCACGACTACAAGGGAGGTAAGATTTGCTCTTTGTTTAACCGTTTATCAAAACATTTAGAGGAAGACAGAAGATGACATAAACACTACCAAGCAACAGGTCATCAGGAAGGAAGTATTGTAGAGCATCTATGTGTTACAGATTGCTGTATATCCAGAAACAACTGTATGTCCAACAATAAGGGAGGCTTCAGTCAGGACTAGAACAAGCCTGGAATGAAGGAGCGAGAAATCAGTTGAATGACAATCGAAGACGAAAGCTCCGCAATGTCCAGTAAGTAGAGGAAGGGGTGAGCAGAGGATGGCGGGTAGAGGAGAGAATCGAGTATCGTAATGTGGGTAATCTCGTTGTCTGTCTGCAGCCGAGAGGAAATCGTTGGCAGCTTTGATGAGAGTAATTTCGGTTAATTGACCAGATAACTAAGCAGACTGCGGCAGGGGAGGGAGGCTGTTAGCAGCGCAGAATGCGAAGAGGTCATCGGGAGTACAGATTTGTCTGCGATGTTTGCAACATTATCAAAGAAATAATGTCGATCTATAATCTTGCTGCAAATTAGGGTCAAAGCTGTATTTATTTTAAAGGATATTCCCTGGAACAATTTCACACTTGTCGAAGAGAACGGGTAGAAAGAGACTGAGACACCACAATACACCGTAAATAGTGCTCACAATGGGTGTCAAAAGCAGATTTAACAACATATAACTGTGATGTTAATTATAAACAAAAAAAGAGGAAAAGTAATCAGGATCGAGTTTCATTTGCTAAACATTTCAAATGTATGCTTCGTGAGATTACAAAACATGTTTCATGTGTTGCGCTATATACGGCAATAAGTATAACAGTAGTTACTAATGTATCGATGGTCCGTAGAAACAAAATAAAGCTGCTCTCGTTTTCAAGAATTTACATTTAGGAACTGATTTCTACTTTATTGCAAATTAAAAACTATAATGTGCCACACAATACTGAATAGCATCACTGTAGTATCATATTTCTCTGTAAGCATAGGTCAGGCACTTCATTTTCTTTCCCAGAGGTTTTCAAGCCCACAAATTAAAAAAGAGAAATTATATACTTTTTCAGCCAATGATTGATACCCTGTACATAAATGATACAACTTGTCAAAACCCATCCCATATTTTATTTCCTTAGACGCATGTTGAAATTCTCTTATACACCGTTGTTAAAACCTAGAGAAAAAAATAAACACGAGAAGAAATAACGGAGATCAAATTGCTACATTCTTTTTTAATTTACCTATAAAACTTTTGCAGTGTAAAAGTGTGTGTGTGTGTGTGTGTGTGTGTGTGTGTGTGTGTGTGTGTTTGTGTGAAAGAAAGAGATAGAGAGAGTGAGAGAAAGAAATCGCCTTTATCTACAGAATGTTTGTGAACAGTGTGTTCTCCGCCTTGATCGCCTTGTTTTCTGTATCTTTCACTGTAATTCTTTGTTAATACTGTGTTCTGCTCCACAATGCAAAGTTAACTGCTTGCTATGGTCAGTAAGTTTGCTTTCACCATATCATCACCATGGTTTTGGACTCATTTTACTTGCTCTTCTTTCAAGCTTTACCGTTTGTTTCCGGACAATGTTTTTTTTTATTATTTTCTCATTCTTTCGGCAAGTTTTGTAGTTATAATCTGCGAGAGTGTATTTTCAGCCCTCCACGAATTTTTGTTGACAATATGAGCAGTAAATCTCTCTACACATTTTTGTTGACAGTTGGGAGCCGTAAGTCTCTGTAGCCATTTCCATGCTGGCTGTTTGTTTGCTCTCTGCTCCCATCATATGACAGAGGTCACAGGGTCACGCCACAAAAAACGATTTTAGTTAGATACGAGGATATTTTCTTGCTAGAATGAACAATTTTAATTAAAATGATTGCAACTGAAACGATGTCTTCAGGGGTATAATTATAATCTCAAATTTTGTGTGCTTTGTAATCAATCTCACAATATCTTTAAAAGTTAGGTCACATAAAATATAGTCATTAAAGATCTACAAAACTATTAAACTCGATCTTAGTTCAAGGTAGTATTTACAAACAACCGAGTGAAAAGCATCCATCTGGTCTCAATGCGCAGGCATACAAACACCATGCGTGAGTGACATAACGGAAACGATGGTTGTTACCTCCCTTTCCGACAAGCAGGTGAGAATGCTTTTTTGCATCATGAAAGGAAAACTAGTTTTATTTTCAGATATATAAAATTTGCGTTTTCTAATGATGTACCACCAGACTATTTATAATTAATATGCACTTGGGATTTCATTTAATTAAAAAGTAATCATTTACACACAAAAGAAAGAAGTCCTGTCAGAGACTGTATTTCCGTATTCCAGAGAAGGAAAATGCCGAGTTGTCATCATCAGTACTTTTTTCTCTAGAACTTGGATGTCTTTTGATGACATTTTGTAGGATTCGTGGGTGTCATCAGTAGGGTTTCAGTAAAGCGCAAAGTGGTCCTATTAAAGTAAAGGGTAACTTCTTTTTCTTATGAGAATTCAGCACGAGAGTGGGTTCTACTCATCATTTCGCTCAAGGGAAGACTGTTCACCATCTTCTGCGCCTCGTGATGAAGGCGTTCCCGGAAAGGTCGACGAGGATGGAGTCAAATCAAAGGTCAGACAGTCGAGGGCGCCGACGCGGCGACAGACCCTGGTGACTGGAGGTGGACAGTCTCGGCTACTGAGGTCACAGAAGACGTAGTGGAGGTCACCTCACTAAGGTCAACCGTCTCCAGGACGCACAAATAGGAAGGTCAAGGACAGCAACACTTAAATCTCGAGGTTTGGATTTATGGTTGATATTCAAAGACTACCTCAGCTTTTGGGGTTAATTTCAAATTAAAAATAATGCTGCTATTTAAAACCTTACTGAAAATTATTTACCAAGTGGAAACAGATGCAAAAATGGTATTTACACATTCCCACATAAATCTCTAAATAATTCGTTCTTACATATTCTAAATATTGATACAGAAATCGGGTGGTGTCTGCTGTTAATAGAAATGCTCGCTCTACCAAAATATTAACTACAAAAGTCGTAATGGTTTATTTGTTATTAATGTCAAGAGCTAAGGGAACAAATTAGGTTAAACTATTCATTGGTCCAGGGCTTAGAAAACTAGACAAAGAAAATCTATACCTACCTAATTTAAAGTGGATTTTCCAGAGTAATTTGTCCCCAAGCTGCTCTCTTATTTCGCATATCTAAGCAAGTACAATCAAATAACTCGCAATTGTGCTTGCTTGGATTACATATCCTTGGACCGTTGTAAAAATCGTTCACTATCTGATCTGTCAGTCACAAATCGTCTTCGCAAAAGCAAAAACGGACATCGTTGATAAATGGAAGTCCCACGAAGCCTTTAACTGGAGAAAATTGATGATGACCTTGACCTTTTGTGTTCGCAATCACTTTATCTGTCGGTCTAAAAAGTTATAATTAACATCTTAACAATTGACATTAACTTAAGCCCATTCTATAGGTTTGGGTTGTTTATTTTTCTTGGCATTTCCAAAATCCTTTTTCCTTTGTCGATCTGGGGACTCTGGCAAGCGAGGTGACTGCAAACTCGATATCCTGCTCGTATGTCTGTGTCAAGGATGCCCTGGAGCAGGCCTGATCTGCCCGCCTGATGTCTACACTCTGTCGTCTTTGCAGAAAAGAAAAATGAAAAGAAAATCTTGAGCTGTTCTCTCAGTTTAATCGTGGCTAGAAAACAGTCACGAGAATTCAGCGTGGGACGTGTCTGAGCATGCGTCTCTGTCAACGGACGACCGTCTTTGGACCGTTGCCTATAAATAGTCCATGGGTTCAAAAATATCAACATGCACTCTTGAACTTTGGTCAGTCTCGGTGGGTTTGGGGACTATCTTTGCAATGGCACTAAGCTTTTCTTCGTGTTCATGTATCTCTCCACCTGTTTGCTATCTTACTATTTGTTGATTCACCCAGATGTCTTGTCATTGCTTTCTGTCTGTTTTGCTCTCTGTCCGTTGGTTTCTGAACATCCGTTACCTATTATTATTATTTAAAAATCGTTGCGTCTACCTCCACCTTCAGCCAAATAATCGTAATGTGTACTACTCGAGTAGTACATATACTAAAATCGTAATGTGAGCTGACCTCTTGCCAGCTTGACCATTGTACCATGTGACAGCTCAATAGACAGCTGTTATATTGTGAGGGCTCTCCAGCCCGATGTCTGCACGCTATCCTGTTAAACACATCATCACTACGGGAACTACATATGTACTGATGTGGACAGCGACATCTGCACCCACTCCCCTGATACCCACAATCCCACGGGAGACGCCAAAGCTTTGTAGCACCCCAGTGAACCTCCTGATGATGTTATGATCATCTAGGGGCAGCCCGGTGACAAACACACTCACTTTTTACTACAGGATGTTCCTGGATTTAATAAATAATAAATGACAGGTCAACAACTGAAATGAATAGAAAAATTAATAGAAGCACATTATGAAGCAAACCCTGCAGGAGAATTTGTGGGTACGATTTGCGCCTTTTCGCTGTTGGCAGAATTTCTTCATGGTGTCGGTGCAGGAGGTTTAGCACCTGCCATTTTTTTCAGCAAGGTACTGAATGCCTGGATTTATTCTTTGACCCAGATTTCTAATTCCTTTGTACCATCTCTCTCTATTTATGTCTTTTTGTGTATGTATCGTTGTTGAGTGGTCTGACTAAAATACTACTCAAAAATATTTCAAGCACCTTTATCCATTCTGTCTCTCTGCATTGTTTGCAAACCTCTCTTTACAACTAATGGTTTGTTTTCTGTATAACGCACTGAAATTAGAGATCACTCATACTGTAAATTTCAGTTTTATTGCTATACCAGTGATTACTGAAAATAAAAACAATTATCCTCTTTAACTCTTATTTTTCTCTATCTCTCACTGTGAATGTGTGTGTGTGTGTGTGCGCGCGCGCTCATTGTCAGGTCTCACAATATTACCATTGTTCAAGATTAAGCTTTTCCGACTTCCACGCATGAAGATGACACACTGGAGGAGCTCTAAGATCAAATGGAAAGAGTCAGGCACTGACATGGACATCGACTTTAACTTTGTCTTAAAAAGTCTGAAGTTGAAGCTGAAGGCGAAACATCTTTCAGCCAACCCCCGACCTTTTTTGGCTTGAAAAAAAATGTAAATCCCAGATCTTCAAACTGGAGACAAATTCATCGGCCTGAACACGGTAGCCTGTGATGTAGGCACCCTCTCTGAAAACATCAAAGAGTTTGAACAGTTGGAGAGCTTTTATGGAGGAAAATAAAAACAGCCCTAGGTCACAAACTACATCCTAGATGGCTGGGACCAAAGGAGGAGTTTGAAGACATAAGAAAAGCGGCCCTGAAGCAGCTTTCGAGTACAAAGAAGTGAACTGCGACATTAGGAAGGGGATGAAGAAAGCTAGGAAACAGCATCGAGGACTTAAGCCAGACCGCAGAAAAAGTAATTGAAGGAGACGATAACAAAAACGCTTAGCAGCTACTGAACACCTCATTAAGACAGGTTCACACAGGACTTAGTAATCAAGACAGCAAAGGAGATGGCGGCTGAAAACATCCCATCAGAAAAGCAACAGCAATGGCTAGGTTGGACAGGTTTGCTAGAAAATTCTGAAAAGTCCCTCGTAGTTTCCATTCTACTGTATGACTGTAAGACACAGACTCTGTGGAGTGGAGAATACAGACATTTGAAAACAATGCTACAGGAAGCTGTCCTGAATCACTTCCATGAAACACATGACACGACACTCTAAGGCAGTTCTTCAAAAACCTTGATGAGGCGTTACAGCTGAGGTTGGCAGAGGATGAACTGGATTGCAAACATGAAGCTGACTAGTTTATCCATGCAAGATCTTCTCACCACACTTAAGAAAAGATTGACTAGCGGGCCTCTTGAGCCTCACCATCTATCAAGGTAATGTTCCAGCGGACCAGCATGAATGTTTGTCAAAGGATGAATGAATGAAAGAATATTTACTTGCTACAGTTAGAATCGCTTTAATTTATTTCAATTATCAACAATATTAATAAAATCCACCCGAGATGTTTACAGTTGTTGTCTGACCGTTGTTGCATTAATGGACAAAGACCAAAGTCAACTACAGGCGATAGCCACACCCACTGTTTACGGCACATTTGTGATTGTTTTTGACTTCCTCGGTGCCTCGAGCCCAAGGGTGATAGGAACAGATAAACTAATGACCGGTTGCATATCCTTCCACGTCAATGAGCACAACAGCACGCACGCGCTCTCAGGACCCACGATGACTTCTTCGGCTCAGTAAGCACGGCTGCTCTTCTTCTTTCAGATCCTCCACATCAAGATTGAAATGACTCCGCGCCAAATTTTAATCAACCGAGAGAGAGAAGGGGAGAGCAGTAGGCGAGGACACCATCAAACGGTCTCCACAGCCATCTCCTTCACAAAATAAGACTGCCGACAAAGGAACCATTACGAAGCACAAAGAGCTATACGAATGCAGGTCTCTCCCACTTAATTTACAGCAATAGAACCTTCACGCCTACTCGCCATCGACACAATGCTTCACCCGTTGCCAGCCATTCAGCCAGTCTTTGTAGCAATGAAGAAGTTGCTGAGGGCTAGAGGTGGCAGATATGGAACTGGGCAGCACCATTACTTAGCAGAGCCTTTGTAGGGGGTTGACAACGCCGACCTGAGGAAAATAACCTGCACGTCCCATACTTCAATGCAGTCTTATTTCTTCTCGTAAACAACTTCATTGAAACAAAAGAGGGTTGATTTTCTTTCTGTTTATTTTTATGTATATTTTATCCGAGGACTTTTATACTTTGCGAAGTTGTGGCATCCAAAATCATTGCTTTTCTTTGCCTCGTAATCTCTAACCATGGCATGCTTCGTTCGATTACTCCATCATCAGAAGAATTCTATATTTTGTATTTTTGAAAACTCTCATTTCTCAGCTCTTAGTACTCTTAAAAGCGATTTATTTGTTTTACTAAAAGAAAACATTCACACAACACTGCAGTTAATAATATTTTTTAATATTTATATTCTTACTGTGTCCTGTAAACATCTTTAGCTTCACTTAAAAAGCTTACAGAACAAAAAGTACTATTACCCACAGCCTGATAAATTTAATTATCTGTTCTTGAAGGCATTTTTTCTTCTGCTTGGAGGAACCAATTTTACTGAATGCATACATAATTTTGTAATGTACTCACCTGAAAAAAATCATTGCTTCTGTGCCTCAGATCTTTTCTTTTTTATTAAAAAAGGACAGAAGCATAAAAGGAGGCAGACAAAGAAGAGAAACATAGTGACCCAGACAAACAAAAAAGCCTCCAAGACAAAGAGGCTACGACACAGGCTGAAGCGGATACTAGATAGACGGGCAAAAATTAGCCAAGACCGAGATGACTTCCTTTACATTTCCCTTCAGACCGCAGCAGCAACCAGTCATCGATGCTGTCGTTATAAATCTTTGATGGAGGAAGATGAACTAAAATAGCTAAATTATATTTCTCGATTTCTAACGTTCTGGTTTTTGTATTTCTGTCTTTAATTTGAAAAGGTTATTTGAACATTCTATTTATGTGAACATTCATATTAAAACATCGCATTCAGCAATGCCAAGTGAATGCAAAAGTACTTGGATGGACAAGTGCAATGCTTCAGAAAAGTCATAAGAATAGACATTAACTAATAGTTACTATTGTTTGTACTGTTATATTCAATCCATTATTGTCATATCTTGGTTGGTTAATGCATAATACAGTGCCTGTGTGGTTAATACATAAATAAGAAAGAAGAAAAAGAATCAAACACATAGGCTGAAATCGAGGGAAGAAATAAAACGAAGAACAAATAATTTTGAAAGACGCCAAGAATTCTACCATACATGCACTTTGTTCCCTCAAAGACAGGGTGAGGCAGCGAGAACAGGACATATAAGAAGTGAGGAACTGAGAAAACAAGAGGAAGAAAAAAAAAAACAGTAAATTGTAGTTGTGAAATAAGCAGTAAAAAGCAGAAAGATTATACTGCAGGAGAAAAGAAGAAGCAGCAGACTGCAGAAAAATTACAGGAGAAAGGACAAGAAGAATATTGCAAGCGGATTACAATGCAGGAGATAGGACAAGATTACAAACGGATTGCAAGAGAAATAAGAAGCAGTAGACTGCAAAATGATCACATTGGAGGACAAAGATGAAGGAGAAGGATAGACAGCAGCAGGGACTCACCAGGATGCCGTAGCTGGACTCCTCGTACACCACGGAGACGTACTTCCACCCGAGGCGGATGACGAGCTCCACCATGGCCTCCGCCTGGTACACGTCCGAGGGGATGGTCCGCAGGAAGTAGGGGAAGCGCTCTCTGTTGCTCAGGTCCGGGCTTGTGGAGAAAAAGCTGATCTGCGGAGAACAAGAACAGGTGGTGACAATGGAGTCCTTCACCAACCTCAATACCCTGCCTTTCTTGCAGCATGCCAAGAACATTTGAATTTTACTTTGCTTTGTTTTGTCTGTTTTAGCAATTTCGTTGTTGTAGTTTCGGTGCAGTTTAGGACAAGAAATAGAAATAGGAGAAGACAAACATCTTGATGGCAGACGACATAGGTTGTAATAACACTAGTAATTAATATAACTAAAAGTATTGTTATATATCTTTACGAACAATTTCTCTGTGGCAAAAATGGCATTGACTAGCAAAGATAATGGACTTATTCATACGGAAGCGGACGTTTAATACGGATGGGCGTGTGTTTGTGTGTGTGTCTGTTTTTGTATTTTTCTTTTCCAGCGAGACAGTGAGAGACAGAGATCGATAAGGACATGATGAGGTAGGTTAGACAGGTCGATGAACGGGTGGGAGGCTCGGCAGACGAAAAGAAATCGAGATTTTCTCTCACTCCTTTGCTGTGTATTACATTATATCTCCGCTTAACCGTTCTTAAACTTATTTGATTAATAAATTCTGACATTTTAATAGAGCTGACAGAATCGGTTGCGTCTCCTGCATTCCCTTATTTAGACAAAAGAAAAAGGTATAGGAGAAGCATGTTCTCACAAACATACTAGATAAAACGGTTTCTTGCTTTCATAAGAATCAAGTTATATATCTGGTGTCTGTAACTTAAACTTAGAAGGCAAGTCATAGCAAGGTAGGAACTTTAAGTGTTGCGTTTTGGGCTAAACCAGCTCAGTATCCGTCCGTCCGTCCGTCCGTCCGTCCGTCCGTCCGTCCGTCTGTATGTCTGTCTGTCTGTCTGTTTTTCACAGAGTTCATAATCTAATTTTCCAAAAGCATCATCATTCTAGTGGATTGCTCCACCCTCTAGTCCCACAAACTGTGTTTGAGCAGGAGGTCGATATCTGAAGACGGGAAGACAGCAAGATGTAAGAATAGATGGAAGAAGCGCTGATTTTTTAAGTTTAAGACGAAGTAGTGTTACATGAACTTCCACTTCCACATCAGTGCCAAGGGCTGACAAGTTAAATTTATGAGCTATTTTGATTAGTCTGAAGCTAGCTGTAGGTGTCAAGAGGTCGGGAATATTTATCCAGGTTACATTTTTGCATTTCTGTTTATGGGAACCTCATACTCCCCACACACGCGCGCCCGCACACACACTAACACACACACTAACACACACACTAACACACACACATACTAACACACACACTAACACACACACTAACACACACACTAACACACACACACACACACACACACACACACACACACACACACACACACACACACACACACACACACACACACACACACACACTTTTAAATCATTTTATTCAATGGAAGCAGGCTGGTTTGTGTTCGACTGTAGTGTGAAGACATTATCAAAGCACAGCGTCCTTGGGGAACATGTGAAGACTTAATCTAGTATTGAAACAATCCACTAATACATACTGACTTGTTACTTAATACAGGTTAACAACAAGAAAGACAGCAGTATAAACATATAACTGTGTCAAAGTTTCACCTCCATGCGAATACAACTAAAAGAATGCATCTTTCGGGTAAAATCGTCTCAAAAGAACCTGTAAACTGGACAGTGACTTTAATTACAAATCAAACATGAACATTTCTGTACAGGTGGGATATCTTTCTTCTTTGAAGGTAATGGGCGGATTTGTCATCTCTTAGAAATAGTATAAGAGCCAGACATTCCCCACAATCCTCCCTGAACATCAAGGAAAGCGGAACGTGCAACACGCTGCCAGCCAATGTATACACGTCGCCAAGACAACAACTCAAAAGTCAATAAAAGAAGCAAACAAAATTTTAATCATAATTTTTAGTCTGACACGCATTCTAGCATCTATGTCCGTGGTCTGTCTCTTGTGGCTTAAGGCCATTCATTCTTAAATGAACACTTAGTCAAGTCTTAGTCTTAGTCAAATGTTCATCAGTATGTATCTAGTTCAGAAAGGTGTCTGGAATAAAATATCAAAGCAGTTGACATGATCCACAGTAATGGACATAAGGAGGTCTACAAGGACTGGATCGCTGGCTTTGTCGCATGATCAGACAATATTTCCGACAGGTAAAATCCACATCCGTTCTCGCTTTGACACGTGCAGTGGCTGACTTGCCAAATGCTCAACAAATTCGCATAGAAAAACACGCAAACTCCATTCTAATAAAATTGTTTTCGCCTCAAAAATGTGTTACATTGCGCATGCACACAGCATAAACAGCTGTGCCGGTACCTCGAGCTGAGACCTCCACATACTTGAGATATCTCAAGATGGAGAGAGAGAGAAGGAAGAAAGAGCTTGAGAGTGAGTGATGCTTAGTTTAACTCTAGATTGCTGTATGAAACCACCATGCTCTATAATATTTTTACAACATTTATATTCATTCTCTTTTATTTGTGAAAAAAAAAACCACTTTAGACCTGACAGTTCCAAACTGAAAGAAACCACATTTCAAAATCTATTAGATTTTTCGAAAGAGCACGTGAAAAGGCAAGACAAAAATAAACTTTTCAAAATACAATTTTAATAACTCCTTTCCCAAAAAAACACACAGATTTTTTTGTGTTCGCACTGAGGCTTTCCAGATGTCAGTCAGAGAATGATTTTTTGTCTGGAAGTATTTAATTGAAAGAAGAAAATAAATTCAGTCATTCGTCGCGCGAATGGAAGCTGCACGAGGAGACAATAAAAAAAATTACGATGTTGCCGCCAAAAATAAATTGCAGCACAGCTGACAAGTTTGTTTTCTTCTTTCAAACAAAACCAAATGTCGTCTTGATTACTTTCTCGCATTCTTCTCCCCCAGCGCAACCCATCGACTTTAAGAATGAGTGAAATTCTCAAACCCCCGAGTGATTATCTCCTTCTGCGCATGCGTTTGCCGCTGCTGAGACTGATGGAGATGCGAAGCGTAAGGTCACCGGGGTCACGGCTTCTCGGGGATGGCTTCGCTCTGGCAAAGTAGCAAAGATTCGATTCTAGAGGTGATCTTGCTGTCTACTCCTTTTCCCTTCTAGCCACATTTTAAGGAGAGAACCGATGTAATTAATAAATGTCACTTTAGGTTTTTGTGGAATTGAGAGTGAGGGATTCTGTACAAAAGTCGCTGCATTTAACTGCATTTTCCACTCGTGTGGTCCCACTCGATCTGTGACAGCTAGTGATATCTACCATCATTCTCCATAACATTTTTTTGTGATAAAAATTAAGTTAAACATTTTACTTCAAAGCCTTTTCAATAGACATAGACATAATTAAAACGTCTCTGACTTTCTGCAAAGTCTTTGTTGCTTCTTTTTGATTTTCTTTTATTCGTTCCTTATGGAATTTTCTTAGATGACTGTTTAGTAGATCGGTAAGAAAATAATTGTCACCAAGTTAGTGAGAATCTTGTTTCACTTTTTGTTCTAAAGTACATCCATGTGAATCTTCGACCAGATGTTTACAAGAAAAAATATCTGGCAAAACAGTACAGAACATGAAAATAAAACAGCAGGACAGAAACCCATTTTGTAAACTTTCACTGTGGTTTAGACTGGTTTCGGTGAGTAAAACCATGAAAATGACCCAGAGACCTACTTACACGTAGACATCTGTTCATTATTTACTCAGAGTGCGCATGCGTACTATACTCAGACAACCATTCAAGTCCAGACATCCGCTCTACTTACACCCCTACTGATATATGGTACTTAATTAGGGACATCATTAACCCTCCTCGTGGACAGCCCAGACACTGATCTTGGCATGCTGTACATCCCGCCCTCCATTGCCAGGCAGTGTGGTGTAGAGAGGCAGACAGGATGTAAATGTAGATGAAAAACATTTTTCGTGTAAAAACTCTTACAGTAAATATCTCTGCGTTTACATGGAGGCGACACCGCTCTGTTGATCGGGACATGCAATTGCATTACTAGCAGAAACACATAGCAACAGCCTTGATGGTGGAATAAATCATGCATGTTGCGCCGTTTTCTAACTTTTCTTGAGTATCTATATCCTACATGGCGAACGATCCGACAATTATTCTATGCCAACAGCTGATTACATGCTCAGGAAAGTAAACATGATTTCTAAAACCGAAGTCGCCGCCATGGCGTCGGTGAGTTAGGGGGATAACTCAGTATATGATGTGCCAAGGGAGAGAAACAAGCAGTAGAGATTCATCTGTATCCCTGGGATCGGTTTAGCTCTGCTGAATACTTGTCCTAGCAAGTCTTCTGAATCCAATTGCTGTGGACCGTACACAAGGAATCTCTACATTATCATCCAATGTTCTAAGTCTGTGACAGTCTCAGTACACCTAGAACTTCTAGTCCAGAACTTTCCCTGATGTAATCTTCTCAGTGTATCACTAAGGCTCCTGGACCTCATCACTACAGCTTCTGGGTGCCATCAGTATGTCCTGTGGACTAAAAAGAAGCTTGTTTATTTATGAGGTCACTATGACCTGTTCACCGACAAAATATGTCAAAGGGCACGGCTATGTTTGTGTAAGACCAGACATCGGGCTCAAAAAGCCAGACATCGACATTTGTGTTATAGATGTCATGAAGCGAACTTATTTTTCTTGCAAGATTTTAGAGAGAAGCTTATAAAGTCCAAACACCATTCTCACATTTCCAGTTTCAATGCAATGAATTAAGTTCTCTGTCAGGTCTTATATTTTTTAACTTCTTTTTTCACATTCATTCGCCACTCTTTATTTGGAATGTTGAGAATGTCCATGAGTTTGCCGTTTGTCTCTTTCTTTTACAATGTTCTGTTTATGTAATATATGTAACATAGCAAACCAGACACACGAGCTCTAAAAAAAAAAAAAGGACAAATTAAGAAAGAAGAGAAAAGCCGATACTGATTAAAATTCATTGGCCGTTCATGAGTAATGCTCAATGAAACAGAGTCTCATTTCCCAAAGTCTCTAACGCGCGATTTATGTGTTTTGCTGAAGAAAATTCTTGCTCCAAGGTTTTGTCTTCCACACTCTCTCAGAAAACACACGTGAACACACTTGCACGCGTGCACCGACACACACGTCTTCACAGACGCACGCACTCGGAGAAATAAAGATTAGGTCTTGCATCAATGAATTTGATGAATGAGTTAAGGCAGCTTTTTTAAGATCGTTATAATCGAAAGATAATTTGCATGCTTCAGTAGTCCATTTTAGAATCCCATAATTAAATCCCATTTCAGGACACTAACAGACCAGTTAGTCGTCCCATCATGTGACGCTCTGAACGCCGATGGTTAATGCACTGAGGTTTACAGAATGCTTTAGGACAGCATGCCAACATTTTTTGTTGTAGTTGCAGAGGAGGACTTGGGATGGCTAGAGCGAATGCTATTTTCATTCGTTTTAAACTATTTTGACAAAACAAAATCTAGTTAAAGAAATGCACTCAAAATGTTCCTAAGATGGCGATAAGCTGTGGGTAAGATGCCGTATCCCTAAATTTGATGAGATAAATAGCATTCTCTTAAAGGTTTAGAGAAGTAAACGTTGCGTGACTCAGCTTCAAAGAGATGAGATTGTGTTTGCTTACTGTTAGCCTCGCCCTGCCCTCTCTAAAGGAAACAGAAAAAATCCTAAGTAAAGCGCGTTGCCTCCCCTATTCTCAGGGCCTCGTTGTTTCCACGATTTATGACTGGCTCTGCTTGATGACCCTGGCACGCTGCACTGCCTGGACACCGTCCCGACGATGCCACTTGGTAATTGTCTTTATCGCGAACGTCACGCCGCGCGGCGATTTCACGCCGCCATCTGTGCACAACGTAATCAAAGGAGGCGGCGGAGCGGAAGATATGGCGGCAATCGCGGAGCGTGGATGATGCGCGCATTGCAAATGTCCGGCCAGCTTCCCTGGGCGGCGACTGCGGCCACGTGCATCACGTGCATGGTGGACGCGACACGAACTCTGACGTGTTCAGTCCTGCGGCAGGTCCATGCCACTCTCCATCTCGGGAGTTGTCTTTGGTCTGTGTGCGCTTGCACGTGACTGGGATGCACCCCAAGCTCTGCGTGTGTCACGACCAGCTTGTGGATCTCGTCACGCCGCCCAGCGGACTAGAAGCAGAACCTGGGAGACTCGTGGACCGTTGACCACTGTTCACACGAGCATGACAAATGATGTTTGATGCAAGGTTGTTCAGGCATGAATTTATACAAAAATAAAACAACAAACTATTAATTTTTTATTTATTTTAGTATTTATTTGCTTATAGTTATTTCATTGTGTATTTTTTATTTTGTGTTTACTTTGATTTTATTTTGCGTTTATTTTGATTTTGCTATTTACATTTTTTAATTTTGTGTTATCCTTTTCTTTTTTTTTTTTTTTTTTTTTTTTTTTTTGCTTTGGTGTGTATTTTTTAAGGGTATTTAATTCTTTTTATATTCCTTTTTATGTTTATTTCCTGATTTTTTATATTTTTGTTCTTTGAAATGAATAAAGACGTTTTGAATTATGAAAGATATTAGAGTCCAAAAGCAAGGGTTGTATCCTCTTCCCACGAAGCTTTCTCCACAAGTGTGCACTTTCATACGCAGCCTACCTGACCAATACACAAAAAAATCTAGAAAAAGTGCCTCTTCTGACAAACCCGGAGAGCACACCCTCCCACACATGCAAGAACGTGTCCTCAATGTGTCACTCGCAGTTTACCAGTCTTGTGGAAATGTCAGACCTGATGTGTCCAAGAAAGTGGTTTAGTCTGACTTACTAACCTCTATCCTTAACTTTAGATGAAAGCCTGCAACCCTACACCTCGATTACTTTCCTGCTGTCTTGAAGAAAGAAAATAAAAAGGAAAAAAATTCTTGAAGGATTTTTAGGTTAATCTTTGACATTTGCCCCAGTCTACAGCAAATTAAAATTTCTTTGTATCTGGTGTCTGCTTTGTCTCTGAGGACCTTCTGTCTGGCTTAAAGACTACTGTCCATGAAGCTGTTGCTGCAGTTCATCCTATAGCTGTTTTTTTTACGAATTGTACATATCTCAGATATTCAGGTACGGTTTTTAAATGCCAAAGCTTCTAAATCAACTTCATGGCATCTTGAACCACAGACATAATGAGAAAGCATGCAAATTTTTTAACTGTCTAAATGTTATATTCTTACAGATGTCTTGGACAAAAGTATTGGGTCTACGTAAGTCTGTTATAATGAAGCAAACATTGAAAATATTACTCCATACCCTAAATAAAAACAAAAGCAAACAGCATTTCTCCTTAGAATGTTTCCATACAAATCTTTCGTACACTATTGGTCCGGAATTCATTCCATCGTTCAGTTCAAGTTTCTCTCTCTTATTCCTTAGTTTACTGAAGATTTAAACCAGCCAATCTGTAGTTGCCCCACTACACAAAACCATGAAAATCCCTTCTTCAATTCTAAGCTCTACAATTTTTTTCTAAACTGTCGTAGCTTAGCAGAAATCGTTTCTGTCTACCAAAGTTATGTTTGTTTCGTAGGAGGTGTCATGGGATATCAAAAACTGGTCCAGATAAAGCTTTCGTTACAGAAATGCATTTTTATCTCATTTACAGTGAAAACTGGGTATCTTAAGTTGACAGTGTAAAATTACACATTTAGTTTGGCCAATTTTTTTTCCTTACAATTTTCGCTACGAGCACCGTTCTCATCCTTCGCAAACTTGTGGGACTCTTCCGGCGGCGCAAGGAATTTCACCATTTCACTGAGGTGGCGAGGCAAAAACGACGAAATTACGTCGTAAAAATGAATCCTAAAATATAATCTGGATTATGGATCGAATCTGGCCACACGGAACATAAAACAGGAAGACAGTCAAGCATACCGTGCGGAGAGGGGGCCTCAATAAACTCCGGTGGACCCTTCTTTCTGGTCTAAAAAAAGTACGATAACCCTCGCCACAAAATCAGGAAAGGGACGCAATTTGGGGATGCCCTGGTCCTGAACCGAAGCATTAGGAGGAGAACTGGGTAATCACGAGAGAGTTCCTGGAAATAGAGATTGCGAGGGGAGAGAGAGATAGAAAGAGAGAGAAGAAAATGTTATTCTAGTGAAGCCTTCAAAGCGAATTTCTTTAACTTGAGTAGATTGTGGCAAAATTCTCTTTGGGGACTGTCAACAGGTAAACGATACTCTCCCAGTTCATAAAAGGCTCTGGAAGTCTGTTATCTGCTATTTTTAATAAAGCTTTAAAATAAAAATGACTGTTCCTATTCAAGGTTATAAAGGATGTTTAGAACATTCAACATCCAGGCGGCTTATAGAACACAAAGAAAACGGGATTGCCGCTGTATGTGACTTGGATTCAGATGATTAGTTTATAATTTTTTTCATATGTCCTTCGGTCTGTTGTGTGACATGGTGGTCCTCTATAGACCTCTCTGTTGCTCTCTGGCTCGTCTGTCTTGATGGTGCATAGCAAGGTACCATGGAGACCAGAAACACATCAAGCATCTTTTTAAAGAGCAGTTTATGCTCAGTGAACATGGACGGCTTCCTACTTAACTTGGTTTGACAGGGACAGGTGGCAGTGTACATTGAGAATTTTACAAATAAGCTGTTTGTTTTCTTTTTTAAAGAAAAAGCAAAGAGAGAAGACATTCCGAGAAATGTTTCCCGAAATTTTTATGTAACCTTCATCTATATATATATGCACTTTATGTACAATTAAGGTTGAAGTTTGAGTCGCTGCTGAACAGATGACAATTTCAAAGAATGTGCCAGAAAATGAACGTTGTTAAGAGATCCACTTCCTGACACAGGATTTCCTCCTGCTCATTCTTCCAGCCTGCAGATCGCTCCTGTCTCCTATCAGACATGCTTAATAAGCTTGTACAGGAAGTCACGTGACTCGCGCTCGTGCCTACGTCCAGCAAGCTTGGCTGCAGCCACTATGTTGTCTGCGTCGCAAATTGCCTCAGTTTGCCAAATGGCTTTTTCCTGATAATTCCTTTGCAGGATACCAGCATTTATGACGAGCTGCTAAAAAGCGGCTTCCTATAGACTATCCAAACAGAAAACACACTTTCCATTTTTTTTAGCTACCTCCGAATAAATATTTAGAGCGGTACTGAGAAATATACAGGAACGACCATGTTGTGCCACTAATTGTTTTTGTATCCTCTGTGCAACCAAAGGGAATAATAATAATAATAATAATAATAATAATAATAATAATAATAATAATAATAATAAATAATAATAATAATAATAATAATAATTCCCACAAAATTTGTTAATATAAGAATTGCAGTGCAGTAAGACATCCCATATAAGTTGAAAATTCATAGTGAATTAAATTAAGGGCAGTCGGTCAGACATAGAACAAACATGGAAACATCTTGAGTAAGGGGGAAATATCTACGAAGGGGGTCGGCAGCGCTACTTTCTCTCCAAGTTTAAAAGAAATTTCTGTCGCTCTGCTGTCACAAGACCCGGGGACTCAGTGCTCAGCCCCTGCAGACACCGCCACCGGCTCCCTGTTGTGCCAAGTCGGCGATGGACGTTGGACCAGCGAAGATTGGATTATAATAGACACTGCACTTCCGTCCATTTCAGCCAAACGACCTCCGCATTTCCTTGAAATGATTTTTCAGGCCGAGCGAAACACTGGCACGCAGGGCGGTCTGCAAATGAGGTGGCCGGCGCTTCTGGGAGACAGTTCGCGAATCCGCAATGAGTGAAAACGAGATCAAATTGTGTTTGCAATAAGCCGCACAGTCGTGCCTCGCTAGGCAATTTGCTGCAGAAATACCCGGCCACAGGCTGACTGGGATGCTCACCACCAGCCTGCACCACCGTGCACACCTCACCTTCACCTATTGCCGCCAAAAGAAAGGTTCTTTGCCAAATGCATTTCCCGAAGTATATTACGGAGAGCGATGAAAAACGAAGACATGGTTTATTGAATTCTGGATTCTGTAAAATGTTCTAAGATGTAGACAAAATTCGTGAAACTAAAACTAATGTTCCTACCGCTATCCAAGATTTCTATGTGTTTGTGTGTGTGTCAAGTGTGTGTGAAATTGTTTGCTTGTTGTACCTGTGTATTTTGGGCAAATTAAAATTCTTGTGTATGGGCGTTTAAATATTTCCAATCTTTGTGATATATTGAAGGTCTTACATTTGGAGCACACTTTCCACCATCTAAGGCCTACTGATGTAAGAAAGTGATAAATTGTTTAAATTTAAAATTGTTTGCAAACTAGAGGATAACAATAAAACAAAGTATTGGCCTAGTTGCAAAATGTAAAACAAAAGTATTTTTATATCTTTTCTTCCTCAAAATCTTTGCCCAATGGGAAACGTCCTCCGGGGACAAATAAATCAGATAACAAACAAAAAGTCCCAAGTTTGCGAAACCCGATCTGACAGCGTGAAAAGAGATTTTAAAAATTCGGGGATCAACAAAAGAAAGAAAGGTCTTCAATATCCATTTTAGAAAGCACCACAGCAGGCACGATAGCAACAGGATGCACCAGAACACATTACATTATTACATACTGCACCATTACATACTGCCCACTTGCAGTACATGGGTAGGGGAGCCAGACACTAGCACGACACCAGCCTCCTCGTACAAAGGGGTGATTGGAACCTTCATCTGTTGTACACCCATATCCGACACGATGATCTCTATTGGGAAACTCATCCAGGCCACACAATGTCTACGTCTGTGCTCCGACTTTTTTCTCACGAATACAAGGAAGCGGATAAATTTTACAACAGCTAAAAGAGGTTATCAAGTCAGTACCGAAAAAAATGAAGACATTGTTGCACTAGAGCACCTGGGGTGGTCCAGATGCTTGCAGGCAATTATACAGGGTACAAAGTACAGTAGGTCAACTCTGCAACACCAACGACACCATCGACTCATCTCAGTCAAAACCCTACATCCCCAAAATAAATCGAGGACGGTAATTTGAGACTTATCAGACGAGAATTTTTCTTGCTGCTTAGAAGCCTCAAATTCAACATCAATGAGGTCGTACCAAGGCAGTAAGGATGACTTTATCCTGCTAAAGCTGAGGGAGGTCAAGGGGCAAATTGAATATCCCACGAATGTGACCGCGCAAGACTCAAATTTTAAACTAGAATCTTTCTGGCTAAATTTGGAAGCAATGTCGCCGCTCGCGTGGTGGACCCCCCGCTGAAAACATCAAAGGTATGCTACTTTCAGCAGCCCAGGAAATGTTATGGAAATAAAGGAAGACGAAACAAGCCTAGGTCAAGAACGACTACCTAGATCTCTGTGAATAAAGGAGGGTTTTGAATAAGGACGGAAAAAAGAACCTGAAAAAAGCTTTCAAATACAAAGACATGAATCGTGCCATCAGGAAAAGGGTAAAGGCAGCTCAGGAAAACTGGATCGCGAGCCAATTCCGGACTATAGGGTAGGAAATGGCACGTTGTGGCAGAAAAAGGCTTGCCATGTACTAAAGAACCTCACAAACACAGGCCAATAAAAGACTTTATCCAAGACAGCCTTCTCAGAGAAAGCTCTGCTGTATTTGACCAACAGGCTGAATATTGCAAAGATCTGGACAACTTTCAGCTGTAGACAGAAACTCATACTGCTGGATACCCAAATGTGGGCTTTCTTTCACACCACTGTAGACATCTGTCAAAGGTACAGATTATCACACGCACTGTTTGGCGTCTTTTGGAAAACATCATGTGAAAACCCTGTACGACCATCGCGCTTCCATATCCACGGGTGGCAGACCGTTGTGCAACCTTCGTTTGCAGACGGCATCGATCTGAGAGCAGCCACCATCACCGGACTGCAAGATCTTACCAGCAGACTGACAGTTCGAACGCATATTGATTGGAGACCAACACTAATAAAAGCAAAGTCAGGGTCACCGGCGGGGTCAAGACAGATATCTACATGAACGGAGCTTGGAAACGACGGCAGCACTACGACAGATACCCGCATCAGGAATAATCTCTACAAGTTCTTCATAGTACCGATCCCGCTGTAGACTGTTTGCCGATATGTAGAGGAGAATCCAGGCATTCTACAATGGTGCTTGATGATACTGCTGTGGATCTCGTAAAGAAACAAAGAAACATAAAACCAATGCTAAAAGGACACTAGGATTCCTCACTTGCAACTGTCAAATGGTGTCAGCTTGTCTGGTTCGGCCACGACATTGTCGACGACTGTCTTCCACGGTACCTTGGTGTGAGGCCGACACCCCTGTAGCCAGAGGAAGAAATGACTTTTAGACCTAAGGGAGAGAACTGCAGGTCGTACTGACCATCGCCAAAGTGACTGGCCTTGTCATCTGCTGCACCCTATCCATGTGATACCCCTACACACACACACCAAGGAGCACTACTATTATGAATGAAGGAACTACACCACAACGTAAACACTATTTCACACGTGTTATACGGCACGTGAATGTTTAATGGACACTGTAGATACCTTCTCTCTTTTTCAATTTCTTTCTGTTATTC
This sequence comes from Pomacea canaliculata, assembly GCF_003073045.1. Taxonomy (NCBI): domain Eukaryota; kingdom Metazoa; phylum Mollusca; class Gastropoda; order Architaenioglossa; family Ampullariidae; genus Pomacea; species Pomacea canaliculata. The sequence goes on along the minus strand of NC_037591.1, from coordinate 29,038,323 downwards.
TACAAGGAACGAGAACCACGTCTGACACCTTGTCGTGTCCTTTCCTGGCTGGTCAGCAGACTGGGAAGAGCACCGCAGGCACTGAGTGCACCATCAGAGAAGTCGACGAACTCAGAGCGAGATGTAGGAATCTCATCCAAGCTGGACCTGTCACAGCTTTTCTTATCTCACAAGACACCTGTTCATCTGCTGTACCCGAACTCCTGTTAAAGGTCCAAGAAAATGTCAGAAAGTCAACTTCTACTTTGTCTATACAGCATTTGCCATCTGCCATCTGTCATCAGACGCCATCACCCTTCAGACACAAGCTTTTTTCCCTTGAGGTTTGACATGGCTTTCGCTGATTTTTCATTTTGGTTTTTAAAACTTTTAGTCACCAAAGTTAGAATGCTTGCTCAGACGTTTTTTTAAACTACTTGTACAACTTGAAATGAAGGAAACGCAGCATAAGATATGTCAATAACAGCCTGACATTCTGGATGCGACATAAAAACACATCTCACACATCATGGCGTGTTGTGCCTGAGAGGCTGAGAACCCGATTAAGGTGTTTACCGTTAACCGCTATTTCTTATCTTAACTCAGGTAATGAAAACGTGTGAGCATCCAATTTATCTTCAGCACAGACAGGAGGACAGACAGACAGACATTATATTGACTTAACCAATCTTTTTTTAGCACACAGTTATTACCTCCGACGCTTTAAAGGTCAGATCCATCCACATATACTGATGCTTTCAAAAACAATTAATTGTAATAATTGTATCTGAAGCCGGTTTGCGTGACTACTAACTGTTTTCTAAACCCATGCCCCAACTCTGTTAAAAATTAAAATGTCTGGACAACAATTGATAGGAAACGCCCTTCATAAAAGAGGCGAAACGATAATGAGAAAAAGAGAAAATGAGAGTTTGTAGAATTTTAGTATGAGGAACGTATGATTACTAGCGTGGAAATTTAATTTTAAGTAAATCTCAGCGCCTAGTGTCACTTGTCATTGCTCTTTTTTGTTGTTGTTTTTTTTTTTGGTTGTGTTCTTTTTGGAGATGGAACACGCCAAGACAATGCATTACGCCTAACAAAAGAAATAATTAGATTACTTCTCCTCTCTGATTCTCATTATTTTTCTTCTCTTCTTTAGGTGGATCATAATGGGAACTGCTTAAAATCAGGAGGAGGGAATCTTTCTTTTTTTTTTAAAAAATGAGCATTTAGTTAACACGCCGTGCAACACATTATACGTGCTGCGCATTTCATCACGTGACATCCTGCGGCGTGTCACGCACAAACAAGAAGGTCCTGTTTGAGCTGTCATCTCCCCTCAGGTTCCGGACTGTTACCGACTGTCTCTGTCTTCTATCACATAGATGGTATCAGTAGTTTTTGAGCCAGACTGTGTTTCATTTCTGAGGTGTGGTTCTGCATCATTGACTCTTGTCTCCACATACCAGGCGCTCGGGGCGTCGCCATTGCCACAAACCTTTCACGGTGTAGCATAGTCTTTCTACTATGGATTGTTTTATTGCCACGTTATGTCTATAGTGCCCGTCCTGCAAGTATTTCGCATTGTGCCGTGTATGATGATGCTTGCTGCAATGCCTTCGCTCGTCTCAGCTTCTTCTGGATGACTCTAACGAATCCGCGCGACGATTCAACGTGACACATCGGCGCAAAATTATCGGAGGAACAATCAGTGTCATGAATCCACGTGATGATTTAGCATAACGAGTCACGTGACTGCTCGGTTCTCATGCTTGAAAACTCGTGACTGTCCTTCCGTATATTTCCTTTAGCTTCACCTGAGTTCTCCCGATTACCCTCCTTCCCCTATCCCGTAGATAGACACTGACAATATAACTTCCAATATATCTTAAAATGATCTTTACAAATCTTTCTATTTTAAGGATTTTGTAAAACGTGTTACTGCAATCATTGAGTACAAATCACACGGCCTGGTATTTGAATTTTCTTTAACTTAGAGGCAATAACTTCCACCAAGCCAGCTGTCCTTGTGACCCCATTCTCTGATTTCCCTTTTTTTTCACGGGCTTCTCTTCATCACATTTACATTTGGTTTTGTTTTTTTACTTTTTGGTGCTTTTTTTTTATATTTGGCGGCCTGGATGATGGGGCTGAGAAAAGGTGAGGTCGCTATGGCTTCATTTTGCCAGTTTCATTTCGCTCGCACGTGCGCAGTTCTGAAAAGTAGATCAGAAGATTTTTTTCTGAAAGTGATCGCGCTGTTTAAAGTCAGATTAGCATGATGTTACCGAATGATTTTTCACAGAATTGCCTGCTTTCCCGCCAGAAAATCTTATTTTAGTGCTACAGAATTAGACCTAAAAGCCAGACAAAAAAATACAAAAGAATATTGGATTATGCACTTTGAGGCCAAGAATATTCTAGATTCTTCCATCTCTTCTTTTCTTCTGTTCATCGATCCTGGGACTGCCCGACTGTTTGATGAAATAAGGGAGAAATTTACATTAAGAAACAATTTTTCAGCAATTTTAGCATATTTAGCATAAGGTGTTGATCTCTTGGCATCACAGCCAGCAGTTGTACAATAAAGATGGACAGCTGTACGGTCACCAGCTGCAGCTGCACAGTGACGGCGGTAATGTCCAAATCCCTGTCAGCACTTGCTGCGTTGGTTGGACACGCAGCTGCAGGACATGTTGGAGGCATTCCATCGGCTGGAAACACAACAGCATTCAGATGTCCTGCACTTCCCAGGCAGTAATGTATTCTGGACCCTACGAGTATCGAACTTGAATGCTGTAACCACTCGACTCTCCGCTTTCCCAGCTGTCACAGCGCAGCTCTCGGTTATTGTCCATGTTGCCATGGACGACAGCGACTACCTGCTCACTCGGTGCTTGTGTTTACTAACAACTGTCTTCTTCTGCTGCTCGTGGGAAACAAAGCAAGGAGCGGTCAGCCCGGAGTACTCACTCTGCCTAATGACGCGGCTTTCTATCGCATCCTTAGCAAGAGAAACTTTGCTGCTCGGCTCAGGCTCGGCTCAGGCTCGGCTGAAATGGCTTCTCACCAACCCCGGGAAATGTCCTCGTTTGTAAAATACCCTGTTGTGTATCCTAGGTAATGAAACCCAGGGTGGCGAAAGAATGGGCACGCAAATGAGATGGAATAAGTTGGCAGCATGCTCCCTAGAGAACCCGATAGGCGAAGAAACATATCGAGGCGTCGGTTGTTGTTTTTTTTTTTCTTTAATGGGGCTGAAAAAAACAAGAACAACGAAAAATGCGGGAAATGTTGTCAGTAGGGAATGCAAGTGGTACCGACGAAATGTTCTGACCAATATCAAGGGACTTTTGGACTTTAAGAGGCCTAAAAAATAAAAGACGAAGGAAAAGGAAGATGTGGATGAAGAAATGGAAAAGATGATGATGATGAGGAGGAGGAGGATGCAATAAGAAAGACCTCTTGTAATGAAGTGCTACAGATGAACATCCATGTAATGGAGTAACGTACCATCGTCCAGCAGGCAATATTAAAGGTAATCACCCAAACCTACAGTCGGGAAACAATGGCCCGCTAGAGCATTTCCTGGACATCGAAATAGCCAGTAAGTACAGATGATTTCCCTCAAGAGAAGCGTCGACGTGAAACTATATCTAACCCACCCTCCATTCCACTCGCGCGCGCGCACACACACACTGACCAGACGACCTCTCGCCCTCTCACGCCCTAAAAAAGATGACGCGAGTCGAGCGGAAGTAGCTGTGTGCGCATGCCGAGTTCTGACATCATGAACTGAGAGTGGAATCCCCTAGCCGTCATTCTGTCGGATGTTCACCAGCCAAAACGTGCGAAACGGAGGACGCAAATCCCGCAAGTGACCCTCCTGACGACTGCCCACACCTCCGAGCGTCTGCCGTCTGCTCATGACACCCTGGTGGCAAGGATAACGAAAGGAGTAGACAATCTCATGTTTCCGCGAGTGGCCGAGATGGGTTGATTCCCTGGAGACGGGAAGATAAAAAGGAGGAGAGACGAAATGTGTCGGTATAAATAAATAAACTTAATGAACAATTCGTAGACAAAGCCTAAACACGAGTTCTGCAATTAGCGCTGCGATGTTGACGGCTGATGACAAGGGAGTTATCGAAATGGCAGGTGAATGCCGATGAAAGGAATCTTTGCTGAGAGTTCTTTACAGTAAAGATATAGAATAGAAGTTTGTTCAAAACAACAAAAAAATAAAACATGGTTTTTTATGATGAGGTGGTCTCTTGCTGTATTCTAACGATTTTAGAGCAAATTTATGAAAATTTAACAAAATAATTGTTGTTGAAAATATTTATTGGCATACAAGTGTCATAGAACTTTTTCTCTTTCAATACATGATGAAGTGCATGTATTAATGAGCTGGAATCATCGTTTTCATTACCACTATAATTTTCAGTGAAGTTTAAAATATCATCCATCTTCCAGAAACGATGACAACGGGGAACATCAGGTCGAAAGATTTCCGATATTATCAAAGCTATCGACCTGCACTGCGCGTGTGCGTGGAGAATACTTAAAGCCTCATCCGCATATCTTAAGATAATAAGTCTTGATTAAGAGATATGGGCATTGGCGCACGACGACTCGCATGGCCTCCATCTGTACAGAGTGGCGAGGACCAGAGGAGGAGGGCGGATGAAGGGTAAGACGAGGGCATCCTGTGACAGCTTCGATCGCTACAGACTTCCGTCTTCAAACATGTGAGCTAATGGATTGGCGCAGGAGCTTCGCCAGTTCGACCGAGAGCATTATTTTGATGGCTTTTAAATAAATAAAACAGCCACACTGCCTTCCATTCTCGCCTCGTCAGTTTTTTTTCTTGCTTTTTTTCTTTTCCTGAAACCGGATCATGGCAGGCTGAGGGGGTGTGGGGTGTGGGTGGGGCTTTCCAACAAGGTTTGATTGAAAATTACCCGAGCGGCATAAAAGGGTTTGCTTGGAACATAGTTTTGCAGTATCGCCACGGCAAACACGTTTAAAAGTGCTTGCGAAGGAACGATACATTTTTCCCATCCTAAAGACGCCTGTCTATAGTGAACTCTTGATATGAACTCCGGATTGTCTTTTTAAGGGTTCGATATGTATTTTTGTAGCTTGGCCTTTAAGATGTTATTTTCAAAGCTCTTTGTTTCAGAGATAACCAGTATGTTGTTTCGTTGCCCAAACTTCACTGGCAGGCGACAAAAGACAGAGACATCACGAAGGGTGGAGGAGAGGTGGAGGAAAAGAGAAGGAGGACGCTTGTCAAAACAGAAACCGTTAACTGTTCAAATTCCTGTTCTTATTTTAAGTAACTTGAACTGTACGGTTACAGTGCAGAGCTAATTCCCTGAAGAGCAGTGGATGGCTTAGTCAACTAACGCTTGCTTGCCCTGTTTACAGTTGTATTGGTGCCCTTGTGGCACGGAGGACCTCATCACAAAAGCCATAAAACAGATGTAGGGTAGAAGGCAAGCATGCTACCCCCTCCTTCTCTACAGGTTAAGATATTCGTCACTCTGCTGGGTGCGGCAGACGGCCACGTGATTGACGGTTGTGCCAAAGGACGGTCCTGGCCTGGCTTCATGGGTGGTACACCATCAAGGTCGGCGTGGTGTTGAGGATGGTGGTGGTCGTGGTGGTGGTAGAGGCGGACAACAGAGGACAAGAAATGGAAAAGGCAAGGACTGAAGGATTGCCAGCGTGGGGGGCAAAAAAATCTAAAGGCAAAAACTTTATTCAACTCGTATCCCACGTGTGTAGTTTGCTAGCCTCCTTAATGATTTGTCCAACTACTATTCCGTGTCATCTGTACATTCATCACTCTGTCTCACCTTTCAGTTAATACTCTGTCTACTCATCCAATTAGTATCATTTCTTTTTATCCAATTAAGTCTTTTTATACAGATAGCATTTGTCTTTTTAATCCAATTTTAATCCCGCTAACTTACTCCAACTTACATCCATTCTCTTCAATCCATCAATCTTCCTGATATTGTTTATACAATTGTCATCACGGAAAAGTACTACTAGATTCCAGTCTCTTTTCCAGCACCTGTGAAAATAAAGCTGTACAGAAAGGCAGATGTGAGGAGAAGAGACTGGGAAGTCTGAGGAAGATCTCAACGGTTCTGTCAAAAAAAAGAGCAGCAGTGGCAGTGGCTGCGAAAATGTTCCGACAACTCGTGACCGGATAGAAGATTTTTCTTCTCTCCCCTTCTGCCTGTCTGAGAAAGGTGCACTATAGATAATTGCTTCCGACGGACCCTCGGGGCAAGCCGCACATCACGTGTTCACAGCTGTAGACTTCTTCCGAATAGCCGTGATGGCTGCTTCATTTATTTTTTCAAAACGTTTGTGCGAATCGGTTGGAGATTTCCGGCGCGCGCATTCATCGCACGAGAGATGAGATACTCTCCTTTCATTGACGAAGTATCTAGAATAATGAGGTCAGATACTCTTCTTTTATGAAGGATACACGAAATACTTGCTTTTATTCAAAGAGTAAAAAGAGATACTCGCCTTTTATTCAAGAAAAATATCTAGAACGAGAAGAAATCAGATGCTTGCCTCTAATTGAGAAAATTGCCTTAAGGCGAGATGAGATATCTGCCTTTTATTGAGAGAAAATACCTGGAATAGAAGGAGATGAGATGTTTCATTAAATTAGGATGCATTTATTATTAATAAATAAAAATGTGAGATACTTGCCTTCTATGGGATGAAAATCATAGAACTGTAATTTATTGTACTCCATTTTAAATGAAGGAGATATAAACTCAAATACATACAGAAATGACTTATTCAAGAAGAGATGTACTGTACGTGTGGTAAAAGACACCGGCTTCATACCTGTCTCTATGAATCTGTCTACCTAGTCCCTTTGTCTGGGTTCATTATTATTTCCGTTTCTGCTCTCTTTATTGTCTTATTCCACACACGCACACACTCGCAGACACACAAATCAAAAATATCTATTCAACGGAAGCGCGATTAATGACTGTCTGTTCATCCCACTCTCATAGCTTACACCCCAATTTTCTATAATCACAATTTTCTGAGACCACATAATGACAATACCTCAGCAGTGAAAGGAGTAATTTTAAAAAGAAAGAATAGAGCTGGATGGAGAGTAGCATTGGCCATGGCTGTCGGCATGAGCCGCTTAGTATTGCCTAAGATGATGCTGATCAATATATTTCCTGTTACGTAGATAATTTCTTATACCAGATCCAGAAGCCCTCTGGCTACCCCACCTTCCCCTCCTCTACTGTCATTGCTACTTATCATTCCCTGGCTTCGAAATTGGCTCTTCAGGTTCTGCTGTTCAGCGCCATTCTCGGCTACAGGCGTGTCTGTGGTTAAAAAGAGATAAAAGTAGACAATCAGGCACGGTGAAGAGGAGTCTACTGGATAGACAGATAGACAAAAGTATAATACCAGTTTTGTTGTTTAAAGATTTTTATGGGATGAGAGCCGTGTCTGGTGTGCGGCATGAGACCGGGTAATCATCCTGAGGTCTGTTTCCTCCTCGACGGACTTTTTGAGATCAGGGAGCCTGCGCTGTCCTCATTTGAGAACAGTCTTCTTACTATTCAGGATAGGCAAAGAAGCTGAACAAAGAAGAAGCCAGAAGGTTCTATAAAGGATCAAGACAGATATGCTGCGACGTGCCGCTCGTGCAAAGTGGTTCCCACTTCAACAAAGTTTTTTTCTCTCAAGCTGTGAACTTGTTTTCTACTGGCTGTTTCTCAAACTGCACCGTGTCCAGTCAGCCATATATTGTTTTTGATGTCAGGGCTTTATCTGAGTCCATTTTGAGATATTGCGTGTGTTTACAGTCGAAGGAGTGTGCCGGCACACCTCAGGTTCTCGAGCTCCCGACGACTTAAAAACCATTTCTCCCACTCATGACCATCAACAGAAATGTGGATCAGTCTTCCTGGTCCAAAAAAGCACTGTAGGACTCCCTTCCACTGCGCTGTATCAAGTTTCAGGAACACAAAAGGTTGAAATCTGTATCAGTGAAATCAGAAGAGACTGTAGGAATTTTAATATCGCTACCCAGTCAGCAATCGGTCTTTGTCCTAAAGGAGTAGAGTAAAAGGATTGCATTTCAGTATAGAATTCACGAACCAGTTTCCGTTTGTATACATTGGCCAAACGATATAAATGTCATTTCTGAAATAGCAGAAATTCTGAAGTCAAGTGAACTTTAGAAAATAATGACACTATACCAAACAATATAAAAGAAGTTTTCGTGAACAAAAGAGTAAGAAAAATAAGCAACAACATGCTCCATTTTTTTCTTAAGAACCTATTTTCTAACATCTTTCTATCTTTTCATTATTGTAAAAGTCTGTTTCTAAATGGTTTTATCAGCCTGGCACAGTCACCATTCTCTTGGCAGCCACTGTCACTACCACAACCCAGCCTGCTCTCTATTCCCTACACACAGGTCGTTGTGAGCTGGGGACAAACTATGAGTGATGAATTATCTTCTTTCCACTTAAGAAGAAAAAGGAGTTTTCGATTGCCCTTGACTATGCGGGAGCCTCTTTCTAGGAGGAGAGAAAATGTGTGACTATGGCGAGACGTCTACTTTCAAATTTAGCGCAGGCCACGGAATATTTCCTGCGGATCTCGGCGAGCTAAAAGTGAAATTATCCGGCAAAAGCCGATTCAAATGCTTTTAGATGGCGAGCTGCGGACAGCAAGAAGGGAGGATGAAGATTAATCACCCTGGCTATTCATCAAAGCACCTCGGAGATGAAGTGAAAGCCACGGAGCAAAGAGAGGGTACACGGAGTCTCTTCTAGAGGGCAGTAGCGGCCACCTCTTTATGATCTACATTTAGGAATGTTGGACACGTAGGCTAACAGATGAGACGAGCTTTACATAAACTCATTTTTCTTGATTTCTTCATTCCGTCCCATTATTAGCTCTCAGACGTTTGAGGGAAGTGTTGTTGACATGCGCAGTGCAGACTACGGAAGACGTGAAGAGACAGCCAGATGTGTGCACACAGAGACAAACAGCAAACAGACCAGTAGAGGTAAAAAGGAGCCAGACAAATTAGAGACCAGAAGAGACAAACAGAGACAATAATACAGAAGACAAGCTAGTACAAATGCGCACACAGTTACAAATAAATTGCAGAAAAGCAGAGATGCACACACACACACAGTGTGCAGAAATGCACACACAGAGACATAAATACAGAGATACACAAAGAAAGGCAAATATGATACAACCCAGCAAAGGTCTGTATCTAAACAAATAACAGACAGATAAATAAAAAAGTTTGAAATACAAGAATCAGTTTTTTTAAATAAACAAATATATATGTATTCATGTACAAATATGTTTGTTTGTTTGTTTGTTTGATTGATTGATTGTTTATTTGTTTGTTTGTTGCTCTGGAAGTTCGTTGTTTCTCTACAACTAAGAAACATAATTCAGATGATTTTACTACACTGCAGAGTTTAAATATGTTTAAATATTTCATTTTTCCGCATTCTTTATTGGTATACCTCACTTCTTCTTTCTCTATCTATCCATCTTTCTTTTTTTCAAAACCGCTAAACTTTTCTTGTACTAACTTCAAGCAGACAATCACAAACTCAGCAAAAGTTATGCTACATTCATTTTCTCCTTTTTGCATGTAACTGACCTTACTCCCTTTTCAAAACATTTCTTCAGGTCTCGGCTATCAACCACTGTGCCGCCATTTGCCACTGCACTGAGTCAGGCCTCACCAGTAAGCAACCCGTTCGTTGGGGTAAGAGAAAGAAGCTATTACACATCGATCGTTCACAGTAAGAAAAGTCTACTCTTTTTGATGTCACCCCATGCTATAAATTATCCCGAAGAATCGCGAACAGGCTTTTTACATAATCTTTGGCAAGATAGAATGTTTCTTGAGTGCATGCTCTCAAGGCGAGAGAAGAGGACCACAGCAGCGTGGATAAAGTAGTATGATTTTCTAAACACAACAAAAGCCTTAACCACATGCACTACATGTACTTCTATATAATTGATTTCAATATTTGTGCAATCCTAGCACCGTCTTGACTCCAGAAGCGAAAATCAGAGGCTACCTCCATCTACTGATGCCCGCCATGACAATGGATCATGTCAGACAAGGGGGCAACCATCTTGTGCGAGTAAAAGCAAGGCTCCTGCTTACATTAGTGAGAACATTATGACTCCATGTGATGTCCATCTCCTCACCCAACTGTTTGAGTTGTGTTCGGAGCTTCCATCTCCTTTTTTAATTTGTTCCAGCGATCGGCACCTCGACATGTCACGTGGCAAAGTCTTTAGTACGTGCGTCTCGCTACACCGTATCATTCCTCGATGTAAAGGATGCTTTCATGGCTGACATCTTCATCCGACCCTTATTCTCTTAGTATAGTCAAAGCCCTTTTACCGACCATGTTCATCCCAGAATTTTCCAGTGTGACAAGAAATGATTTTCTTCTTTCCCTTTTTTTTCTTTCTTTTTTTTTTTTATTATTTCTTGGTGTGCAACACATCCTCGTTTCCGTCTATATCACTTCTGTCAAACTGTCATTTCACGCTCGACTGTCTCCTACCTGACAGCTGGTAATGATTCGCAAAGGTCTGGCGAGAAGTTCTGGATTTCAGGAAGGCTTTTCGATCGATCCTCGCGAATCGCGAACTTTTTCGGAAGTCCTGGCACATTGCAAAGGGCGTCAGAGGGAGCCACATGCTTTCCAACTCCTCCGGTCTCTGTGATTTGCAATAATTTTTTCAAATAACCACGCACAAACAGCACCGATTGGTGAAAACCTTCCCGATTTCCTCATTTTTAGCTACATTATCCACATTGTATACCTCCATCATTTATCTCACTTCTTAGACACAACCTCTTGCTTTGCTTAGGTTCTTCTGATGAACAGCGTGGGTTCTCCGAGGAGAGAATTTAAATTTAAAGCTAAATATGTTCACTTTTTAATATTAATAAATCAATCGATTGATGTTATCCATCCCTTTATTCGTCCATGTACTGGTCTAACAATCCATCCACCTATCAGTCAGACTACTTTTCAAATGCGCGTTTGTCTAATTTTTGTGGGATGTGGCAGCAAAAAAGTCGCAGACTTAAATGTGAGAGACACTTAAGGGTAGAGGAAATAAGAATGCTTTTAGAGAAAACTGTTGAGAAAAAGATGGGTTCTCCGAGGGTTGCCTGGCGGGCGGAGCTCAACTGTAATTACGTCTACATTTTTATCTAAGCTGGCTTCTCTCTCGTCAACATAATAACAGCGGCACCATTACACTTTCATCGCCAGTCATTCACAATTCTCTATCGCCACCCTTATCATTCTGTACGTGTGATGATGCTGTTGATTCGGTAGAGGTTTAAAAAAAAGGGAAATTTATGTCCGTCCAATTCCGATGTAAGCATCCTATTCAATAAACTTGTTAAATGATTTATTCCCCAATTTCTTGACAAATGGAAGTCATCGACGCCATAGCAAATAACATCCAATTTTTAAGAGTAAGAATGGATCCTACGTGAGAGTTGCTTGGTAGTTACAGTGAGACTACCTCGCAAGCAATGATGTGGCGGAAACATACATGCATGTGATTATCATTTCTTCACTCGAAAATTCATTTGCGGTTACAACTCACCAGTAATTTTTAGCTGAATACTTCTTAGCTTTTCCACTGTATTGGACACACTGAAGAACACGGATACAGATCGGTTAAACTTGGTTAGGAGCTCAAGAAAAGCATTTTAACTTTAAAACATGAAACTTCGAGATCTGTACAGCTGGAGACCTCTCTGAGAAAAATGTTGCATCTTTAAATACTGCAATACGTATCATGCTAATTTAAAAAAATATTTATTCAATCAACGCATTTTTATATAGATCCAACAAATTTTGGCCAAAAACATTAAACTGACTCTGTTTTTCCTTGGCTGGCCAAGCAGCACTGCCACATAAGATTATTTGCAAGACATTTTGCTAACTGAGCCACACGAGGACGAATGCCATAATATCCAGATACAGATATGTGGACTGCTCCTTGCAGTCTGTAGTTCAGTTCAGCAGCCAAACTCGACAAAAAGACCTGAAGATGACGCTTCTGGGCAAAAAAGATGAACTCTCGTCTGCGGATTTTTCGAAATAGTATATTTTCCAGACGTTCCTGCTGTCTAGACGCAAATCTCAGACTGTTGTAAGAAGATTGGAGGTTTGTAACTCATCACATTTCTCGAAACACTGATGAAAATATGAGAAACATAAGGAATTTGTGAAATAGGATTCGCGATGTTGGGGGACCGGTGATGAAAGGGGCAGATAAGCGCTGGATAATCGAGGGGAGAGTGAAAAAAGAGAAATGTAAAGACACGCTCTTCCGCGCTTCTTTTCTCTCGGTGGCGTGGGGTGGGGAAGGGTTCTCGGTCCCTGTGCGCTCACCATCCCGGATCATTAGATGATGAATTCACCAGGCGAGATCTGCACTCATAATGTAACAAGCCAGTTTTGTATTTTATATGAGCGGGAGACAATCCTGTAATTCTGGAACACAATGGGAAGCAATCCCCCTAAGCCTTGGCGTCGACAGAAAGGTATTAAGGGCGCTGGAGTGTTGATAAAGTGCCACGTGACGAGCATGGACTGGGTACAGAAAGTCTGCAGGGGCTGTTTGGAAACACACACACACGGGAGGTGTTTGGTGAAATAAAATGGCGATAAACTTCGTTAACAATGTGATTGATCTTCTCTCGACAGATTGACGCCCGAGGCTATCAGAGCTCGGACGTGTAAGAAAACTAAGCAAACCTACGCGGTTCCCTCTGTGTGTGTGTGTGCTCGTGCGAGAGAAAAAGAGAAAGGGAGGAAGAGATAAGAAACCGGTCTGTGTTTGCTTGTCTAGATACAGCTTTTAAGTTCTTTTAAATAAACATTTTTTCATTGATAACATTTATAAAATTCGAAGAGATGCCAAGACATCGTCGTTGCTGTCCAGTCCAGCCAACCAGGACCAATGGAGAATCACAACTTATATCTAAGTCAAAGAGAAAGCTTTAAAATATTATCGTTTTTATTGCTGCGTTCAAATCACACTGTGCTGACATGTCCAAGTACATGCATGTAAAACTGATTTCTTAATTCTTCATCTCGAAGAAAAGTAATCTTAATACCTAATTATCGACCTACAATCTACTACCATTACATCACCACTATGATATCGCTATAATACAACTATATTGCTACTGGATGGATGTAAACAACAGGAGTAGCATTCTGAGAGAGTAACCTCCCTGGACCATGCAGTCGATGGTCTGTCTTTACCAATGCCACGCATTCTCCTGGTGTTGAATGTATTGTCAGCCTCGTGAATCACGCAGTTACACGTGGCACGTATCGACAGGCCAGTAGTTAGCTATAACAGAGATCGATGGCAGGCCAAGGATGAGGAGCAGGGAGCTCCCCCCCACACCACTACATCGACGCCAGGACATTGTTGATGAAAACATGGCGATCTCTTGCAGCTCATCGGGCGGAAGGAGCTCGGAGCAGAGGGGCCAAGGCTGCCTGGGACGAGGACGACCTTTAACCCCTGGTGTTAGAAATGAATGTCCTGGCGCGGAGAGCATCCTATTCCGAGTGCTGGGCAGAAATAGATGCGAGCACGGCAGGTCATACCTTGACCTTAAAAAGTCGTTGATCACGATCGTTCTGCTTTTTAACCTCTGGCTTTCATCGCATCTTCGTGTCCCGCTTGCCGTGTGGCTAGATGACAGAATGCAGGCGGGTGGAGACCGCCATGGTGGTTAAGACACTGAGGGATGGCTGAGGGCAAAATCACATTTAAGTGTAAAACCAAGGCAAATGTCATCGAACGCCTAACCAGCAGATAACTATGTTCATCAAAATTAAGGGTGTCAAGAAACCGATGGTTATGAGATGAACGTTCGGAACATCGGAGCTCTGATTAAAATGCTGAAGTATGTCCAGACATGTTTTCCAATTCTCTTCGAACACATTTTTCAATACAATGGGTCTTTAAGGCGATTTTCATGTTTAAAGCTTCTGTCCTTTAATCCAGCTTGTCTTTCCACTGAATGTATATTACGGTCTGAAGGTGAACACCAGACACATGAACAGTAAATCATTTGTCTGATCGTAGTCTTTATTTATCAAGTAAAACATAAAGATTCTGGCATTTAAGAGGAAACAGGAATTTCATGATGACATAAATCGAATTGTTAGGATTATTTTCATCATCCCGTAAACATCGTGACTGCCCAGCTCTCGTGATAAGCTGATAAATATAACAGAGATATTAATTTGTTCTAAGATATCACTTGTTCTAAGAAGGAGGGCTCAGTCTTGAAAATATAAGTTTCATGGCTTATATGAAGATTGTTGGCTGCTTTGGCAAAAAAGATCGAAAATCATAGAAGGATAAAGGTCCCCATGTGTTTCCGACACCTGATCTGTTTCTTTCTTCTTCCTTCCTTTTCTTGCATATGTCACTTCCATCTCGTTTAGAGACATGTTTCCAATTGCAAACATTACTTTCTCATTCCCAGAAGTCGACGAGCACTTTTAAATGGGCATGTTTCAACATTTGACCATGTATGTCAAGTGATAACCGTTATGCAAAAGCTTTCCCAAAGCTTGGTCAAAGGTTTGTCCACATTTGTCTAGTTAAGAATGACCTTTACGACTGTTTTACACAAGACACAAGACTGTGCGCGTGCGGGAGTGCGAGCTGATGTCATCAACACTCTTTAAACAGAGCTGTTGGTGCGCGGGTCTACTACACAGTTCCATGAGCATTAAAGCTTTGCCAGAGCATCTCTGGCACCAGGAGAAGATTATGTCCACTCGAGACCTCATGTCACCAGACCCAGTCGAAAAGATGATAAACATTTACGACAACCACGAGCCGCAACCAGCTAAACAATTGCGTTAGTGTGTACAGTGCACTAATACAACACCTACTCTGTGGACAACAGACTGGCAATGCAATTGTCCGGCTCAGCGCCTCTGTCATGAGCAATATACATACATGTCTATGGTAACGAAGCCAGGACAAAACCCCGAGCAGTCGTGAGCAATTTAAATAAAATAAGCGTCTGATTGGTTAAAATGTCGGGCAGTCTCGTGAAGTCCCGTGCGGGAAGAGACCGGTCCTCCTGGTGCCCCACGTGGATCAACGTGCTGGGCACGCACGCTTCGGGACGAGTTAAAGGCCAATTCTTCTTCGAGAATCGCCCATTATCATCCTTTTGTCGCATTCCTCTCCCTTTCCTTTTTTTCCGAAAGTCCTGCTGGGCTTTGCTTACTAATTCCAAGATAATTGTTTTCTCGCCGACGAAGGAATTAATTTTTTTAAATTTGTGTGGCGTTCAGTGGATGTGTCTGAGCAGCAGCATGCTTGATTAGTGGAATCCTATTTTTGTGTTTGTAGATGTCATTTTCCTGTTAACCTATTGACACGAATATTCCCTTGATTCCTCCATCTCCAAAACTTATGTTCGCTTGCAAGGCAGATGGCCCTCAGCTAATTTCACCTTTGACACCGTGCCGAGGGTCAGATCTACATATAAAAAGAAATTTAAAAGTGGAAATAATAAAAAGTAAAATTTACACACTCGTAGAAGCGCAAAAAAAATTAAAATGAAATGTTTCAAACTTTTTCCTAACAAAGTTAAGACAACACTTCTGCTAGCGCATGTGCTTATGCGTGTGTGTGTGTGTGTTTGTCCGTGCGTGTATGCGCTCGCGCATGCGTGCTGAGTACCTCGCGACTTCAGAATCTTCCTGATGAGACGGAAATAAATCTCTGCCCCAGTCTGACATTAAGGGACGTTCTGTCAGGCCAAGCTGCTATATTCAACCTCATAGTAATCTGTTCCCAGCTCCTAGTCTCTAACGAAATAGTCCCTTCAAGATACATACTTACCAGATTCGCAACAAAATCGATTCGATCAATAATCTCTTGCCAGCGCCATAATCAAACTCTTCATTAACTCACATCGCTGCTTGTTCCCCTCAGTGGTACATCAGGAGCTTAGAAATATATTCAAATGGCGGTTCTAAATAATGTCTAAGCTTGAAATCGAAAGACATAAAAGTGGGAGTAATGGTGTGAATCAGAGCGAGACATCAATGTGTGTAAGTGTGTATGTGTGATTGACAATTAATTGACCAATTAATTCACGTACCCTTACCTTAAAGAAGAGGAGAAAACACAACAATGCTCAAATCATATACAATCAAGAATAACAAACAGTAACTGACCAGGGAGGTATAGGTGCAGTTATTATACTCTATTAAAAATATGTGTGAGAGAGAGAGACAGAAGGAGGAGTATTTGACGACAAGAAGAACCAGTGGTGCAAGAGCAATGGAGACAGCATCACCCAGTAACGATCCCCCTGTGCTGTTCACTGGTGCGTGTTGAGCTGCATCACTCAGCCCTCCACTTCAGTGCGGTCCTCATAATCCCTCTGCCTTTCACGGAACTGAAAGCCTGTCTATATTTCCCACCTTCCAGGAAACCCCTTTGGTCCCAGAGCATCTCACGAGATTTGTCAGTTCAACGAATTTTTTTTTTTTTTTTTTCGTGGAACAAGGTCAGGGTGTTTATTTTTACTTTTTTTCAACAAAAAATAAGGGAGGAATTTGGAATGAGCATAAAGTTTGATTTTGTTCTGGATAAAGGAACTTCAAAGACTGGGTGTCTGAGTCCTTGCTAACTTTTTCCGGGATTGATTACTTGAATGACTTGAGGGTAGGTCAAAAAGAAGCTTATGTTTGTCTATTTTTTGAAGAATAGGTTCATCGTTTTAAAAAGTATCATCAAGAGCTAAAAACCACACCAGTAAAAAAATTTTCTCACCAGAAAAGTGCAATGACCATTCATTCCTTCTCTATTGCCATCTGTCTCTGACTCCGTGCTACCTGTCAAGAAGTCTGTTGATTATGCTCCTTAACAAACAACAGAACAGGACACTGACAAATTCCTCTTGACAGCTCCCTCTGATTTGAGAGAGAAAACCAGGCGTGACTTTGTATACTGATAGAGGAACAGTACACTCCCGTCTGTCCATTCGTCTTCCCCTGTCCATCGCTGCTTTCAAACGTCTTTTCTAACAGACGGAAACAGCAATTAAGTGAAGTATCCCAATATACTTGACACCCAGAAAAAAATGAACGTCTGTAACCATAGCCAATGACTAGTCTTCGCGCCAACAGATCCCTGAAACATGAGAATGAAGGGGAAACTGTTTCTTCTCCCATGTAGCCTGTAATTCCTACACGGACAGGACGGGACACTGGGAAATGAAGGTCCACAGCCGACAATGAGAGCACTGACATCAAGTAAGATAATGATTCGCAGTGTACTTCTTTTGATGTCATCGATTGGCACATGGCACAAAGAACAGAAATGATGCTCACCATCACGAAGGGACAATCCGATTGATGACAGTATTTGTGTGCTTCTCAGCTGATCAGACGAGACAATCGCAAGACATGAAAGGCGCAGGTTACAGAATAAGTCTTTTGCCGTTTCTGAAATTTTCTATTTGATCCATTTCCCTCTCTTTTGTTATTTATTTCTCTCATGAAACCAGGGCTTAACTTTCGATTAAAGCTCAAAATATAACATGTCTAAAGCAGAGTGCTTTCAATATTACATCCTGACAAATTTCTTTCATTAACCCATTAACTGACAATCTGAGAGTATGGTATACAGTCTAGAGAAAACAATTGGCTTTTAAAAGAGGAAAACGATTTATCCATTACTGTATCTCCAAAACCGCTTATCTGTGCCAAAAAAATGTAATTTCTTCTCGATTTTGTTCAAAGCTAGGATATCATTGACTTTGAACTCGTCAAGAAACAAAATGGACAGGGTTAAATAGTGTGAAGCTCGTCTTCTAAATGTAATAGCTATGCTGATTGGTGGCTACATCACTCCCAAAGTCTTACATTCGGAACCCTTAAGACTGTAGAGCGGCAGCCTGTGTTATATATTTTTCCGTTTGAGTACATTACCCATGCTGGAAGCTGAGCAATTAACAGTCATTACCACTATTGATCGCAGCTTTATCGGAAGCTTTTAGATTATCTTTAAGAACACCCCTTTACTTCCTACTTCTTTGTTCATTCATTCCCTCGATTGCACACCTGCTTACTCTCGAGCGATTTGATGGCTTTTTTTTTTACTGATTTACCCGCGCGTTCTTTATTTCTAGTCACTGTTTCATTTCTTTATTATGACTTTCATCTATTTTTTTTCTTTCTTTTCCCCATTCTTTCATTTCTTTTTGCGTTTGTACGCCTGAGAAAACGATGGAAATAGTTGTACGAAACTACACATCATACCTCACCACTCTACACCTTACACCACATTATTGTTGTTGTTGTTGTTGTTGTTGTTGTTGTTGTTGTTATTCGACTAATTTAAGTTACAGTACTACTTTTTCAAATGAAAGTTAACTAAATTCACTCAGATACGACTTCCACATCATCCACGCAACAAGGATCTGACAGGTGTCACTGTCAGGAGCGATGCTAACCCTCGTGGAGGATCGGGTATTTGTCCGATAGGAATATAGTGTTTGTGCACGTCGGCATAAACAGTGGCCAGACAGCTCAAGCTCCCGACCGGAAGACAGTTCCGAGCAAAGGGACGCATTTACGTCTCGGCGGCTCGTTCACCAACGGCCCGCAGTCCGTTAGCCCCGGGGCCCGAGTCCCTCCGTCTGACGATTGTCCACATTGCGAGCACCTAGTGTGTGGAAATATCTGCCGCCTCACTTTCTTTGCTCCAAATAGACACCAACATGGGGTCCTTCTAGGAATGGAGGTGTCAGACACAGGATAAAAAATGTAGAATGTATTAACTTCGACATGAGTAGGTAGTACTGTGACTAGTAAGGCAACAGACGGTTCTTTCTTTTTTTGAGTCGGGTCTTTTCATGGCTGATTTATAACCAGGTTTGAAATTAGTCCGTTTAATTTTTTCATGATACGTGCTCTCTCCCCACCCCCTAATGTTTAAAAGTAGTTTCTAAGACTTAAAGTTTAACTTACCGAAACCAAGAATTTTTTTTTAATTATCATGAATGTGAGCTAAGCCGTCTTGGTTAATATTGCTGTCTTACCGTCCTCCCTATGCGCAGAATAGATTCCTGGTTGTGACCTTTGGTCGCCTAATTTACGTCCGAAGATTTAAAAAAAAAATTCAACCGAGAGAAGCTTCTCCCCAACCACCCGTCACTACTACAGTGAGACCCGGATGCCCTACCTTCAGATCTCCTCTCTGGAATAATGTTTTTCTCTTTGTTTATAGCACATGTTTATAGGAGGGGATGAAGACTTTATTGCTGGCTCGGTGTAAAACACCATGTCCCCCTGAGTCTTGTCATAATTTGAATAAATAAATAGGGTTGCATCACTGCACCGTGCGCGGCATTTAAAGATGTGTAGGCCTGTATAGAAGTGTCAGTCTATATTTTCAGTAGATAGTTGTGGACAAGGTGTACCACAAAGTGTAATTTTGGACCACTACAAAACGGCAGATAGCGGTAGTAAAATATTTCATCCCATTTTGTGCATTTCTATTAAACATGAGAGTCACATAAAGTCCATTTGTGGCTTCTGTGTCACTGTCTTGTGTGCAGCTTATATTTAGAGACGGTTTAGAGTTTTCTTTTAACTTCCGATTGCCTCTAGACATCGAATATGCTTCACTTAAAAATAGTGAGGAAATTTGATACATAGAAAAGATTCCTTCTGCATTTCCACATAATAGTGAATGAAATACTAATCTAATATGCGAGCGTAATATGTACATACGCGCGAACAAACACACAAGCGTTAAGGAATCAACGATAAACAGGTACATAGCTTGCGGTAATGAAGCTGCTGTTCCATTTATTTATGTCGATTTTTGTTCAAGCTTATTCATCAGTGAGCTGGAGGTCCGATGGTTAGCTAAACTAGATGGCTGATTCACACACACCACACACGCACGCATGCACATGAAAGGAAATATGCGTGACCATCGCTGGATACAACTTTGGGTTTTGCTGCCTCTGAACGCAAAGCCTAGCAACACGAGCTCAGAGATAGTCTGTAGAAGTAGGGCGATCCGTTGGACTGTGTGCACTGCACCAGCCCAGACACGTCTAATGATCGGAAGTCCTCCACAAACCTCGTGACGCATTAAGTAGCAGCTAATTACAACGGACACGCACAGGGTGAAGAGGGCAGGTGAATACTGGTCATCATATCACAAAAAAAATCAGCAGATCTTTCTCTTTATTCCTCTTGCATATCTTCTATCCCTCTTTCTTCTTCCTCCTCACTTATAATGTTTGTTGTTGTTGTTGTTGTTGTTTCTTAGCTTGTTCGTTTTTGCTCGTCCTTTAATTTCTTATTTTCATGTCTTTAAACAGTTCTTTTTTTCTGTTATTCCGAGTCTTTTCAAGTGATGGTCACTATTGATATTTTATTTACCAAGAGCTCATCATCATCATCGTCAGCAGCAGCAGCAGCAGCAGCAGCAGCAGCAGCAGCATTATTATGCAAACAGTAAATTTTCACATTATCTCCCACAAAAGCTTCTTGTTACAATTATCCACTTTAATCATTGATCTCTATAGTCGACTGCTCTGTATTTCTGGGGGTTTTTTTCAGGCTGTAAAGTAGTTTATTTTGAATCAAATAATAACGACTACAAGAAGGTTTGTCTAACAATGTCGCAATGATACAACTGCTTAGTTTTCAAAGCCTAATAGCTTCACACATGAAGGATTTAGTGTTCTAATATCTTCGTGTGTGAGAGACATTTTGTGATCGTCACATACCTGAGGAATCTTGAAGAGCTTCAGGAGATTGTGCACCTGTATTGATGTCACGCTAGAGGGCGCCCCCAGCACACCCGAGATGATCTTGACCTCGTTTTCTGGCTGTGACCCGTCTGGACACTTGTAGGAGGAACCGCCGATGCTAGTAATAGACCCTGTGGACCACACAAAATAGTCTTAAACACATTCCAGACAGGACTTTCTCGTTTAGCAAGTCATTCGGTCGGTCGTAAGTCCTTTGATTGCTTAAATTGAAGGGTGTCTGGCATGTTCGTGTGTTAGTTTGTTCGTTTTTTTCAGCTGATGGTCGGACCGTTTGTTACAAATTACAGAGACCAATAGTTTTATTAACTATGATATCCAACTGTTTACGTATATTTAAAAACAAGCTCGTGTTGAAGAGTCAGTGTTGGAGCAGATGTACTTAAAGAAATTCTCAAATGTCATTAATTTTTTTGAATACGACTGCTGAAGACTTAATTGAAATTTCTAGCGCTAACAGCTTAAATCAGCTTACATCATGGAGGGAATTTTCTATTCAGCTGAGCAAATGAGCATTTAAGGTCAGGCTGTCTCTCCCCGCTAGTCAATCAGATGCCAGACTGTTGGCCACTGTGCAAGATCAGAGCTGGACCACCTGATGTACTTCGCACACCATCGGCGTTATCGACGTCTGGTCCCCTGGCCCAAGACTGTTGTAGTCGTCGCAAAGCCGATTTCTCTGTTCTACTGGCTCACTACTGGACTATTGTTTGGACTACTTCTACATTTTACAGCGAAGTTCACAATGTTTTTCGTGGATCATGTTGAGAATATGTCGTGAAAAGCCGTCGGAATATCTCTAGGACTACAGTTCACTTTTGACAAGTTGCACTAACGGCATTTTTAAATGTTCATTTTGTATCTGATGTTGCTTTAACAGATTTTGCTTTATCTGATTTTTTTCAAAGTAGTTATGTATAAAAGACGGGAAAATCATACCAAACAGGAAGGGAGGAAAAGCCACAGGTGATTAGAGAGACGTTACACGCGACATTGACAGGGAGGACAGGCAGACACCACGGGATGGAAAGTGGGATCAGCTGCCCGAGAAATAACGAGAGGGAGTTCAGGAGAGTAGAGAGAAGCGAGAAACTCGGACTTTGCCAGTCAGCTCCTCCAATCAATGTCCGCGTGTTGTCTATCATCTAGCCTCGAATTCGAATCGGCCGACCTAAAACTGCGCGACGGCGGATATTGCAAATGAAGTCGTTTTCATGCAGAGAGTTCTCCCGCTCGGCTCCAGAGAATCATCCAGCACGCAAAGCGCTTCCTAGATGTCATGACCCGGGTAAACGGCCTTCACCCTCAGCTCCCCCTAACCCACATCCCTTCACACAGGCCTCACTGCACACGAGAAGACAAGCCGAAAGAAAGGCAAAGTCAGTAGATTCATTGCTGCAACGACGATGATGATGATGATGATGGTTTGATGTTTCTTAACCCATTTTCTTACTGCGACAAATTCCTCCTTTCAAGTACCCTTGGAGGAGTGAGTGTCTTTGCTAAAGAGTCGTGTCGAGCGACATGACCAAACCAAGCCAGTTTTTGCTGCTTAATGTCTGCACCCGTCCGGTTCGGAAGGCATGTACCGACTCCGTTGTGAGGAGAGACAGGGCAGGCCATTACAAGTACTAAGTCAGGGGCCGAAGAAGGAGAAAGAGGGTCGGCCGTACGTCTCCAGTCTGACACTTGGTACAGAGATAAATATGGCTTGACCCGAGCAAGCTGACCTGCGAGGCTGGTATGGCAACATAAGCTCAGACAGATATATCAAGGCAAGGCCATGGACAACACGACAGCAAAACATGGGGATCTTGAATTCGTTGGGAGCCCGAACTGGCAGCCAGCGGAGATCGCGAAGAGGCGATGAGGCATGGTTGTCCTGGTTACAGAATACAATGTGGGCAGCACTGCTCTCAACTCTTTGACTATGGACATGTATAGCATGTATAGCTTGACTTTTGTGACAAAGCTCATACTTCTGCTATCCTAGCTTTCATTCAGTCTGCTATCGCTGCTGTCGCTGCTTTGATACTACGACAAATATCCTTAGACAACGTTACGCTTGAAACTCCGCACTGAGTTTTCTTGTCAGATATTTGCAGCCATTACTTTGTTCTTGTCAGAAGCGATTTCCATCTCTTGTATACTCGTGCTGGCGGCGAGTTTGTTTTTAAGGGCCTGTAACTCATTGTTGCTGTCATCTGATTGATGTCATCGGTTACTTAATGGCCTCCTTCTGATGGACGGGGAGGTGTGGTACTAATGGAGAACGTCTTCCGTGGTTTTTTTCCCAGATAGATGTTAAACAGCACTGAGGCCACATGGCTTGGCGAACATTTGCCACTGGCGGAAAGAATTCTCTGACCTGGTTACTAAGGAGTACGGAGCTCCTAGGACTGGTGTACAGCACATGGATGTTTAGGACATTGCCCTCTTCAGTGTTGTATTTCCGCATGGCGTCCCACAGCGCAGACCCAAGCCTTCTTTAAGTAAATAAAGTTATGGTGAGGATCCTAACCATTCAAAGAAGTTTTTTTAACAGGATGCGACTAGTTATCTGTGCTCTTGCCTGCTCAGAAGCCTGACTACTCCTCCGCAAGCAGTTCTTCGGCCATAGGTGTGAGGCGGTTGGTTAAGTACAGACGTCTTCTGTGAGGAGTTGCCAGCGATATCCTCGATGACAACTTTTTTGCTGATCGTCGTTTGAGAAATTCTGTAATAAGTGAAAGGCATCACTCCTTTCCCTCCAGGTCATCTATCCCCCTTTTTCCTGGTTTTCTTCATCTTTTGATATCGCAGTTGACCTCCCGATATTCGGAAGCTGTCGAGGGGTCGGTCTTTCACTCATCGTTCAGGGTCCTCTTGCCGTCATAAAAGTCGAGAACCTCTGTTGGGACCCAGAGCTGTTTCTTTGTTTTTGAAAGCTCTAGGGTTTCTTCTACTGTGGACAGGAGCACCTCTTTCGTGTTAACAGAGAGGGTATCCTCGTCCTCGTCACAATCAATCACATTTAGGGCGGCAAATTTACCTCCATTTTGGGTCTGAAAGACTCCCGCGGTGTCTGGGTCGTCCAGGTCAGACCAAATTCGTGGATTGGGTGCTTCACCATCAGCTTCAACTTCAGACTTTTTAAAACTAGGCTTTGATTGTTATTTATGTCCCCACCGGGGTGTGCCATCGTCTGGGCCTTGTTGGTGTTCGATTTAAAGTGTCTCGGCAGTAAGACAAAGTTGGATATGAATCGAACTACCTGGGGAATGTCAGGTAGCCTGCCTTGACTATTCGTGTGGGTGACTAGTGTTTACAAGAGTTAACTTGGTGCCTTGAGTGAACTCAAGACGCCCCAGTTCTCGTTAGGGATGACCTTTGTGTTTCAATACCCGATCATGTCCAAGGGTATGTCTGGTGGCAAGTATTTCCAGCTCCAAAAGCGCATAATAAAGTTGTTGCGATTAAAAATCTGGTCGTTGGATCTCAGGCATGACAGAGCGATCCGTCTCGCGATGGACACTGTGCAGAGAGGCTAGGACGAGTTCTTCGCGGGGTTTGTTGGTGTTGGCGTCCAATCGTCTGTTTATCTCTCGTATCTCCTTCCATGGTGCTCTTCACTGAGTATTTGTATTTGTGGTGGCCGAAACGTTTACCTTGAAGGCATTAGAGTCCAAAGCAGCCTCATCAGTCTGAACAATGGTGCATGGAATAATGAAATATGATCTCAGTTCTGTCTTGCTGGTTTTCGGAACACAAGGCAACGATTAAGACGTTGGCATTCGTATTGCGATGTTACAGGTAGAATTCTAGGTTCATCACAAATCGAACAAGTACGAAAGCATTCCTCAAACATATTTGCATTAGTTAAGAATGAAAGTCAAAGATCACATCTTGGACTGGATCATTCATCGACATAGTGACCAGTTAGTGCAGGCAGTTGATATCGTTACATTCAAATCACAAATGCAAATGGATCTCATTGCATGGAACTCGTAAGACATGCGATGAGATCCACGATCAAACTGGAAACGGCTCAAACGTATCAGACCGGGGGACATCTGCATCGCAAACCGTAACTACTTCGAAGACGGAGAGACTAAGGGTAAACACTACCCTTCAATGAGAAGCGATTGGTAAAAGCTCGGCGGCCCTTTTCCTCGCAGCTCAACCTAACTTGGGGCTTGAGCTTCCTTCGATGAAAGGACTGGTCAGGTATTTGCAGCCAGGTGTACATGGTTCCGCTGCCTCGCGGGCATCTTGGCCAGGACTAGTGCCCACGTGTTCGCGATCAGGGCAACATGTCTAGTGGACAGGTATCAGCTGTGGTGTGGCTTGGACAGAATTCGTCAACCAATATCAGCCCAGAGTCAGGATGATGATTAGGACCAATATCACTAGTATCATCCTGGATCAGTCGCAACCCAATAACGACCGCGCATCTCCCTGGCACACTCCATCGAGGAGAGAGCCAAGAGTATTCTGCTGAAGCCATCAGGACCGCCAGATCCTCGCTATACATCCTTCTGATCGGAGGACATCAAAGCTACTAACCAAGAAAGTTAAAAGCATTGTCACTTTTCAGTTCGTAAAGCATGACTCAGAGTTGAGACATACTGTGTCAACGTGTCGTAATTTGGCGCGCCGGTTAAATTCAATTCAAAAGAAGAGTTCGAAGTTCAAAGGCCAAGAGATATTGGCGAGGTCCTGTCTAGACACAGACAGGATGCGAGATGAAGCCGCCGGGTTCTAATGATTTCGGGGCTGGAAGAGTGCGTGAACGTGGAGGGGAGATTAACCAGGTTACTTAGAGGTTCATATCGTCTCTCGTGTGTCTAATTCACCCTGTGACATTTTAAGACAACTGTTTGAAAGGACAGAAGATGCAAAACCTTTTGCGACCCCGAACGTAAAATTCTTAATTTAAGATCTACTATTTCTCGTTGTTAATATTCTTTGTTCAATTTTTTTTAGTCAGGTAGTTATGAAAATAATTGTAATTTTCTGTTTACCTAAGATGATTGTTTCCTCGGTGCAACAAAACACTTTTTTGCGATTTCATATAGATGAAAATTTTCATGGTGTCCAAATGTTGATTTATTTCTATGCGTCATTTCTTATGCTGTGTAATTATCTGGACCGAATATCAGAATTTAAATTCATCATCATAAGGAATGGTGTACTTTTCATGTTGAATAGACATCAGGAGACATGAGCATCTTCACTGCTAAAAGTTAAAAAGTAACTGAAAAATCTAGATGTCTACAGTTATAACTATTTTCAATGTGACAGAATTGACACGCTTGAGAATCCAAAGTCAAAGGATTCATTAACAAATCATAAATAAATATTGTGAAAAAAAAATCATCAATCTTTGCAAATAAGAGATGGGAAAATGAAAATGAAAGCAACCCATGAGTCTGACCTTTATTTAACATCTTGTTAGTTTATAGTCAAGAAATTCGCAAACCACGTGACCCAATATAGGAAGAGCGCTTGACGAATCAATCATTGTGAGTCGTAAGCTTTTAATCCTTTTAAAACCTCGACATAAAAACGGTTCAAGAGAACTTTCAAGTGGATAACCACCCCATTAGAGAAGGTCCTTATCAGAAGAGCAGTAGCTAACTAGGGTAAATCCCTCTTCTAATTTCAGATGCAGTCCACGGAGCAGCATTTCGCTTGAAATAAACCGAAAGATAAATGTTCCTCTTGACTCCCTCGAAACCCAGGAGATGAAGAGCTGAGCAAAGAAGAAAGAAACCCTGGTGCAGAAGATGTTTGTCATTCTCCCTCTGATGTCCCAAGCATTAACCCAGTCATTGGTAGGTTTCTCTATAATCATGAGTACAATGTCTGCTCTAAATATTTGGCAATGAATGAACGGAGAAAATGTCGGGAGGAAGGTTGCAACGATTAGCAGCTAAGTAGAAGCTTCAAAGTTTATTTTAGTCTCAGGTCTTTGATAAGGTTTAGTCAGGAAATGAAGGGAAATTGTCCCCCAGTCTTAAAGACAGCTTTCTCGAGGTTCTCGAAGTGCTTGGGGATTTACCTTTAAAAGTAAATAAGGACATCACTCAAGTATATTTACGATCATGCAAACACAAAAACATGAACACGCAGACACGCACACGGTCACACATTGGGATATAGTCAATCTCACTATGTTTTATAATGTTATTCTAATTTATTTGAACGTATTTCTGCATGGAAACATCCAACATTTCCCTATATACAAGAAAAAAAGTAAAACTGCAAAGAGATTGCAATATTTTCATCAACAAGAAAAAAATTTGAATAAACTGATTTTTGGAATGTCGTTGGATTTTCGAGATGCTATTCCCTGAAGTCGAAACAAATTTTCGAATGAAAAATGGTTTCAAATGGTTTTCTTTCTTCAAACAGCAGTTTAGAGAAGGAAGAAGGGTGAAAAGTATAGAGATTATACAAATCACATTACCCTGCAAGGCCACGACATCCAGAAGACGAGAAAGTAAAATAGAGAGAAGGGGAAGAGAGAAAAAGAAACCCTAACATCGCAAAGGAGGCGATAGGCAAGAACTGTTG
This sequence comes from Pomacea canaliculata, assembly GCF_003073045.1. Classification (NCBI taxonomy): domain Eukaryota; kingdom Metazoa; phylum Mollusca; class Gastropoda; order Architaenioglossa; family Ampullariidae; genus Pomacea; species Pomacea canaliculata. Next base: position 29,010,836 of record NC_037591.1, on the reverse strand, counting down.
CTGGAATAGTTTTTTAACTTTACACTGAACAAACAATCGATCTCAAGAAATTAGCCAAGTTTTCAGCTCTCTTACACCGGCGAAATTGCAGACGAGGGAAAGAGGCGGTTAAAACACTCGCACCACATCACGCGCAAACTAACTGCTTCTGCGCATGTCCGGCAAAGTGCACTGCGTCACTGCACGTGGAAAATTGTCGCCGTAGACAAGAACCGCTGCTTTGCTGACTGATTTCGCCTCCTTCATTTTCATCCCTAACTTCTTTCTTTCCTTTATTTCTTCATTTCGGGCTTGTTTTCTTGCTTGCAATCTTTCTTTTATTTATTTTTGTTACTTTCCTCTTTTCTTCCATCCTTCTGTTTCTCATTCTTCCTTTGGTCCTCAGTTTGCTCCCTTTTTTAGAAAAAAAAATCCATCTTATCGATAAACGTTCAAATGGAGTTTTTTTTTTTTTTTTTTTACAAAAGATTTCAGGAAATAAAACGTAAAATTGAGGGAAATTTTCTATTTCGTGCAAGGAAACGTGTCTGGAATGAATGTTTGTGAAACATTAAAACAGAAGGTCAGGATTTCTAGCCTCGCATATTGGAATAGGTCACGCAGCCCGTTAAATTGTTTTGTTTCGGTTGTAAAACCTTTTAGTTGGAAATAACAAGATTCTTTAAGTCCTAATCATCGTGACTCTACCGTCTGTAGATATTGGCATTTATATTAACTTCTAGATTGCAAACAAATGTAGATACGCCATCAAACAAGACAATGTTTTGTGATGATAATTATGTATGTTGCTGACCTTTCTACTTCGCCTTTCGAGCTTTTTTTTTTTTTTTTTTTTTTTGCAATTTTCTCCATTCTGCCAAAATCAAATATGATACAGTAAATCATTATTTTGTATTTAATTTTTGGTGCTATCCTTCTTGCTGCTGTCATGTTTCAACTATGGTTATGCGTGTTTAAGATGAGTGTATTCTGTGCGTATGTGAGACAGAAAAAGAATATTGTTTATTCCTACAACAGGTAATATCTCCTGGAACATTGGTGTCCTTCACTTCTCACATCCCCCCTACCTCTACCCCTCCTGCCACCCCCACCACCCTCCTCTGTGATGAGAAGAAGCACCAGCCGAGCAGACATGATGCCAAGAAAATGTCACTGCAAGCAAAAAGGAAGAGTACTTGTATGGAAACAACCTGTGGAAGTGCTACTTCTGGCCTGACCACGCTATTGTGCCTGTAAGACAGAGGTCAGATGAAGCAGACTCTGGAAAAAGTTAATTGTGAGACCATATTCTTACAACCTGCTGGGAAATGTTATTTGTCATGCACCCTACACTTGTCAGGAAAGTTTTTCGTTAATAATTTTTTTTTTATAAAATGTCGTTTGTCGTACACCCGAGATTTGTTACAAAACTGTGATTTAACACCAAAGACTTGTGAGGAAGTACTCCGTCATTATTTCCTCCACAAATTCACACCCATATATACCTAAACAGTTTCGGGTAGATGGCGTTTCATAGACAAGCTGTGAGATGGCTTTCAACCTTCTCCACAGCTCATTCAGGAATAGTACAATCAACCCAGTGCTCGCCATTCCCTTTTGTCTTGGGTGAGTCAAACCCAGAGGTTCCTCGCTCAGAAAGTTGTTAATCAGATCGCCCAGACCAGACCCTAGGGGCAGGCAGCTTCAGAGGAAGTGAAGAGGGTTCTTTGAGACTTTAATCTGAGGCTGGCAAAGCGGCTGCTTAATGCTTTCTATGATGATTACTGCTGCTTCTTTTCTCGGAACACCCTCAGGTGGACTTGTACTTCAAGGATGCTTTTTTGTCTTGTCGATCCAAACCACCTCGAAACGCTCCGCGCCATATGTTTAATGCTGTAGCTTTTAACAAAGTGATGTATAGTATTATGTGGTTGTTGCTAAACATTTGTTAAACCAATGTCATGTATATCGAGACACTTTATGTGAAGTATGATCGTAGGGCTGGTAGTAGGGGATGCTCCAGATTCCTCCCTTCATCTCTCTTCCCCCATAGTGCAAAATCTTCTCTAGGTCGAATCACTGTTCCGCGAAACCATCCAACAGACTAAAATACCGGGAAGGTCTGCAATTTTTTTTCAATGTACAAATTATCTTTCTCGTGTACAGTTATCCACCCTATGCATGTTTATCTTTCTTAACTATAAATATCTTTCACCTGTATGATAATATCTTTTTCCCGGTCTGCTTGGCTGTGAAAGGTATATTGCAATTGCATTATTATATTTCAATAAACAATAATTTATTTTTATTATTTTTATTATTTTTATTATTTTTATTATTATTTTATTATTTTTATTATTATTATTATTTTTTTATTATTTTATTATTATTATTATTATTATTATTATTATTATTATTATTATTATTATATGCATTAAGGTAATCGCTAAAGGACAGAAACCTTCTCGAACTGTTAGGAGGTAACGATCATGACGTCATGATCTGAGAAACGAGTGCAAAGAAAACAACATGTGTTGCTGTGGAAACAGTAACCCTGACAGTCAAAAAGACGGTGACCAGGTTTTCTGAAATTGCAACTCATTTCAACTGCTACCCCGAAGCGCTAGAGTGACAGCCATCACAAAATTGACAATTTTTAGAAATGATATGACCTTTTTTAATATCTCTCATTTCATTGTGATGGTTTTGGTCTCCACACAGCGTGCACTGCTCGACCATAGTGAACATTTGTTAGTTCATTGAACAAAGAAAAAGGATGTACACAAATACAGATAACCTGAACATAACTTGCAGTGTTTTTTGGTGGCTTTTAAGGCATGGTAAAATCTTTTTTTCTTTAAGCCTTCTTAAAGACTAATCTGTTCTTTCAGGCGCTACAGTAATCCCACAAGCCTCGGGGGTACGAGTGTGAAGTGCCGCCTTTGTGTCAGGTCTTGCCAGAACACCGGAAATGATACGCGCCTGCCGTGAGACTGCAGGTGGCAAGACTGGACAAGACCATGTGGACAGGTGGCTGACGCGGCCCTTGCTAACCACACGATACAACAATTACAACATTATGAAATCCATCTAGCTTTATGTTCTAACCTATCTACTTACCACTCCCTCTATCTACTTACCTCCACTAACCCAGTATACACCCTTAAATCAACATTTGAATACAAAAAAGCGATGCGTACAGAGAGAAGTATAATCAATTTTAGTCCGTTCTACTTACTGTAATTTTTTTAAATGTCGTCCCTTGACCCTGTGCTGGTTGAGGGATGAAGTGTCGGATCTCGTGGCCAGCTTTTTGTGAGGGAAGGTAGGGAAACTCTCTATCTCTCTCTCTTTCTCTCGGCCTTACCTTTCCCAACACTCTCAAAGGTCAGGTACCCATTCTACAGATTGGGTCAACTGATAACGCTATTGGTTGCTGGTCGTTGCTCTAATTCCTAATGCACAAATTACTTTTACAAAATAATAGGTGTCTGCTACCGCTGGAATCGAAAAGCTCCAGCTATAAACTTTCTGAACTTTGATCCTAATAGCGCTCATGTACATGAAGAGCAACATTTGGTTTATTTTTAAAAAATCTACAATATAGTTAATTTCTTTTACAACGGAATTTAATCACTAATAGATATCTTACTTCACTTAAAAAGGAATGTGAACATATCGAAAAATTGGCATTGTTCCCTTCGAGTGATGTACAAGTTCTTTCGTATTTCTATTTACATGTGCGTTTTGAAAGAATTTCTATGGCTGAAACCAGATCCATCTAAAAGTGGTTTGCTCTATTCTCTTGTGTGTTTTACACTCTAGACATAGAGGAATAATAGTATTTGTATAATCATGTCTGCATCGTTGACAAATCTGCTATATTTTTGTATCAAAAGCTGTTTCTCCTAAATTTGTTTCGCTGCATCTATTCGACTTCTCTAGTTTTCACTTGCCAGACTCAGCGCAAATCATAAAAGAAACTAATCCTGTGCAAGGATCCAGGCCTGCCCCTCGGCTAAAACTCTGTTATTATCTTGGGGACAGGGGAGGAAACTGGGACTTCCTTCGATTTGTTCCCAGCTCCTCCACACTCTCTTTCTTTTTATTTTAATATTTGATTGAGTGGCTGAAATAAATAGTTAGCCATGTGCAGAATCCTCAAACAAAATCAAAGACTTCTCGAGATTACTTCCAGTTACAAACTAACTTTTTTGCTTGCTCAGCTTGCATAAAGTTTCAGACAAGTTTCAGACTGTTTACTGAGCTGTGTTAAGGCTAAAAAAAATGTCCTTATAAAGGCCATTAGGATTGTGTGGTTATCGCCGACTTATTTTTTTAGGAGAGGGAAAGGTTTGTAATAACGAGAGAGGACGTGTCTGTCTGTTTGTACAAGGGGACGGTAGTGTGTGTTCCTAGGTGGATGAATGTCAGTTAGTTGCGACCTCTGGTAGCAACGATTGGACAAGTACTGGCAAGTACCCCAAAACATGCAGTGGTCACGTGTGGCTGGGTGTGGCACGTTTGAAAAGAATGGAACTCAACCGTCTTCCTGGAGTCCATGTTGCAAGTTATCCATTCAACAATTTTTGGCCCTTCCTTGAAGATACTTCTTAATAAGGCAAATATTCGACCAATTATGACAGAGAATTCAAGGCAATATAACTTCAGATATTTTAAGTGTAGACTTGTTGTCTAACATTGCAATAAAGGCCAACAAAACTCGACTGTTGGGCGTTTCGATACTTTTCCTGGCTAACAATGGTCTGCAAACCTTATCTTCTTGTTCTCGGAGGAGCCCGGAGGGATTGCAGAAGCAGAGGGCGGGTGGGAAGGGAGGAACTACGTACACGAACACCCAGACATAAACACAGCTAACACGTGGCTCTCTTTACGACAGTGTAATCCGTTTAGGGACGTCCGGCCAGACCTCGCCATGTTGACTTTGCAGCCTTGTGCGCTGTCGCCGATGTCCTCAGACCAAACATCATCTTTGTCGTTTCCTCCACGAGATCTTGACTTTCACAGGCGCGCGCCGCCGGCAAACACCTCGCCTTCATCGCACCCTCTCTTCTCTCGTCGTCTTCTCTTTGCTGACCACATGCCCCGGTAGTGACCTCCGCCTTGTGTTCCTCCTAGTCTACTCTTTTCTTTGCAGCTTACGTGATGGCATTAATTAAAAGGTTTTCTCACACCTGATAGCTTCTGCTCCAAGAAAGGCTAATAGAATGGCTAATTGGAGTTCAGGGAAAAAATATCGGGGCACACTTCATCGAAACCTTTCGCTAAATGGAACAATTACGCCAAGCAGATGACTCGTGTTAGATTATTGACCAATCAGGAGAGGGCTGCCACTCTTCTCCTCTACCCTAACACCTTTCTAAAAAAATCACAACACCCCGAAAAAGAAAATGTCCCCTTGTGGAGTGCTTTGTGCAGCCACACTTTTCCAACGGCTTCAGTCAAGGGAAAAGAAATGGCATGAAAGCTAACCAGTTAAAGAAAACGCATAGGACGAAGGTATGCTTGAATAGGAATCATTTCTTCTCTCTTTCCAGGTGTTATGTTCTGAAACCTCAGACTATACTTAGTTCTGCGACTTCATTCTTGCCGACAAGAAGCATATCACAGAAGAATGATGATAGCAATCCCAGCGAGATAAAACCAAGAGATTGGGTCGGTTTTGGAGGTGGTGACCTTTTCAGAATCGATCACGTGATCCTACAAACTGTCAAACTAAAGAATAACTTTATTGTTTCAAAGGTCAAGAGTTTAGAAAACGGAATCAAAAATTAGTAAAAATCTGTTTGAAGAAAGCATAAAAGTGAGTGATGGAAAGATAAATAAAACTAAACATGTCTGAACAAAATAGTAAAAGATAATGAAAATAAAAATAAATATAGTTCAGTAAGGAAAGAATGGCGGCTTATCAGAAAGAAAACAGCATATGGGATCTTGAAAAGGCCAATGATACGTTACTGAAATCAGAAAAATAATGAATCCCTTTGACAGGTCACACAGGGATGTTCGGGTTAAAAAAGGAAGGAAAGGAGAAAAAAGGAGACAAGCGAGCCAAGTGTTTTGTTAGCCGTTAAAGCTACTTTTGTGACTTGCTACTGGAGAGTTCTTTCCGGCTTTAGCATCGTGGTGTCGACAGAGGCGTGCGTGCAGCACGTGAACTTGGAGAGAGGCTGCCAAGACACGGGACACCACTCTCGCGCCCTCGTCACACTCCGTTGTCACGATCTTCCGCACGAGATTCTCATCTCAAAGTACGCATGCGTCGGGTGGCCAGAACAGGCATCTGCAGACAAGATGGAGTGGCTAGCTTGATGTAGGCGATATGAGGAATATTTTGAAAGTGGGATTAACACATGAGACGAGTATGACTATCTCGAATGGAAGTTCAGATTGTGGTACGATGTCAACTTGGCTTGTTTGACAGCATGTGTCTACAGTATGATGATGTAATCCGTTGTAAGACCATTTAGATTATGTGCTAGGAAAATATATTATTGAATAAAACAAATTATATTGCTAGGGACACTGGTAGTCATTTACTGATTGTCTATAGGCTGTCCAGATATACAGTGGAACCTCGGTTAACGAACACAATCCGTTCTGGAAAGCTGTTCGTTATCCGAAATGTTCGTTATCCGAAACAATGTTTTCCATAAGAAATAAGGGAAATAGATTTAATTGGTTCCCAGCCCCCGTTGACTCGCTAATATTTGAAAGTTACAGGCTACATAGGTATTTGTTTTAATGAGAACAGTTATAAGGCAATATAAATGGAGTTAAATAAACATAAAAACATTAACGAAAGCATTTAAACATCAGAAAACTTGCCGTTTTGACGGTGTGGTGGGTGGAGGTGAGGGGAGGAAGGGGTGGAATTACTGATTCCCCCTCCATGAGCACACGTGACATTGTAAAATCGGGGGTGACTTCCTTTTTCTGTAGCTTTGAGGTTAAAGGAAAAAACTTGTCCAGTGTCTGTTCCTTCTGCCTTTTTTGTAAAACTCTTCGGTAAGACGACATCACATTACGACAGACGCATGCCACCTTCATACTTTGAAATCATTTCCTTTTTCAATTCATTTGTTGGCCGCTTCCTTGTCATTACCTCACTACTATTAATTGCTCTTAATCTTCTTTGGAGCCTTTATTGGGGATTATCTTATTAAAATAAAGCACACAAATCACTAAATAAGAAGGATGCGCATAGATAAAGAACGACCGATCGTAACTGTGTCTCGAGCGCGAATGATGACATGCTGGTCGGTCACGTGTGGTTCACGTGGCTGTTCGTTATCCGAAATTTTGTTCGCTATCCGAGACAAACTTTTAACGAAATTTTTGTTCGTTAACCGAAAAATTCGCTATCCGAGGCGTTCGCTAACCGAGGTTCCACTGTATATATATTATTTCTGGGCCCAAGACAAGTATTAATAAACACAAATAAACTACTTGAAGTCCCAAGGGTCACGGTCGCCTAAATAAATGGACTGATGTCTGTATGCCGAGACTCACTCTTGGCCTCTTGCGAAGGGATCCACCGTTAGTCTCCGCGAGCCTTAACAAAGAATGTGAATAAACCGGAAGCTATGTCGTCTAATGCCTCGTTTTAGCAGTTGACTGGATTCATTTCGCTGCAATCTCATTCTTCTTTATTCACCTTAATTTTCCTTTCTTCGTGGCTAAGGAAGCAGGTGTTTCTATATCACAAAAATTGTTGGCACCCACGTCAGCGAAATATTTTATTTATATTGTGTACGAGTGTATTTAGTTTGCTGCACATCAGCAGCCAGTGCTAATATTACTACAAGAAACATCCCCAAGCATGTTGACCTTCAACTGACAGGACTGTTACTCTTTTCTGAAGTATCTGTTGTCATCGATATTCAATGTTTGATACCAGGCTCGACAACATTTACGACAGCAGCAATGTCCGACAGCGAACTCCATCGAGTCAAGGATACAATATTTATCAAAGAATTGTCACAGGTCTCAGCCATGCTCACGGGTCTTAGAAAATCGTTGTCCTTGCATATGCAAGAGAAAGTTGTCGGCAACAAGCGATAATTGCAGGGATTTATGTGGCGAGCAACAGCAAATGAATAAAATCTCCTTGTCGAGAATGATCTGGACAATCAATGAGCAGGCGCAGGGGGACAATGATCTGAGAAATACATCACACGCTTACGGCCAACGGAAGTATGTTTTGGGCAGTCATCTGCAAGCATCCAAAGCACGACAAACAAGGAATATTTGCTGCTTAATACTCTCTGTAATTATGAACGCACTCGATAGAAAATAATAACTGGCGGAAAATGCAAGAAGGTCCTCTTTAACAAGACAACAGACAGTAGGGCGTTGGCAGTCTGTGACAGGTATAACTGTCCTCGAAAGATGTGTGAAGAGATTGTTTGTGACTTTTTCTAAAACTCATAATACTCGGCAAACAAGATGCGCACGCAAACAACAGGCAGTCAGCAAGAACGCTCAGACATAAATATTTTTGTTTCAAGACGAAAACACTTGCTTCCCTTGATTTTGTGGAAACGACTTTCTCGTCTGAAAGTCAACAGATTTATCGAGTCTGAATATCGTTTCTACTTATGTTCTAGACAGTCAACTCAGTTTGGAGAGTTTTCTAAAGTTTGCAGGAGAAGGCCAAAAGATCAATGTGGGGGCTACATATGGTAAGTTCTCCTCTCCAGACACAGCGTCAGGGGAGACAAATCGATCCATGATATAGGTTATGACACTTGGTGATGTTTTCTCTTAAAAAGTGGAACTTCGCATAGTTTTACTGCTGTTCAGCTGCGAATATTCTGACTTTCGACCACATCCCATGAACTGGTGTCACTGTGGTCATCGGTGGCACGGTGGATCTGATGTGATGAGAGTTCTGTCCCTTTCCCTGACAGAATTCAGAGGGCTAGCTCTCTTTATTTTTATTTATTTCTGCTATTTGCGATTATCTAATACATCTTAGGTCGTAAATTGATAATTACAGTAGCTTACAGGATTACAACAGTCTCCTTATTGCAGCATTTCTAATTAAGCGCCATTAATACTCATGATCATGTTTTTGCACAAAAATGCTTCATTTTATACGTTCATGGTTGTCAATCATCAAAATTATTTAGAATAAAACTACAAGCAAGTGAAAATAGCATCCTCGACTCCATTTAGGAAACAACGTGCAGCTCATGCCGAATCCGGTGTGAAACTTTTTTTGTGTTTGTTTGTTTTTATTGCCTGATTGAGCCATGGTGTACCCTCAACACCTCTCACCTTTAACCTTCCACTGCGTCACGTGCAATCCAAAACGTCAAACGTCTAGTTTTAGTGGACCTTCCCTTCAATCTTTGCTTGTCGTCCAGACGAGAATGTCGATAGATTGGCGCCAAAAGATGGACACGACCAAGCAAATAAAACTGCCATTTTTTTCTTTCTCTTTTTTTTTTTTTTTTTTTTCCCCTTTCTTTAAACAAATCTTTCCTTCCTTCTGCATACATTACTGAAGGCGGGATGATGTGATCATGCAGATAAACGGAGAGCAGCCCTCAAGACCTGTTGTAATGGTGTCTTGCTGTTTCACGAACATTACACGCTGTCAACACTTAGTGAAATATATCGGGAAAATTAATTTGTTTCGTTATTCTCCTAAACGGAATCAGTTTTTACACTCATTTCTGAAGTACTTCTGGAAAGGGATTTTTTTTAATTTGCTTTACATTGATTCCCTTCGGCTTTGAAATGAGCATGATTATCTTCAACTTCTCTTTTATTCTCTCTTTCTCTATTTCTCTGTCTCTTCTTCCCTCCCATTCCTGTTATCGACTTTCACAATTTTAACTTCGCCCGCAGTTAAAAAAATGTTTCCAGCTTAGGATTTAAACTCTGTAAGTGAGGCGAAAAGCAATTAATGGCGATACGAACCGTTTCTCCAGCACGCCTGTGAGCACGTGATGCATGAGAAAAGGTTTCACAGGCGGTCCTCTGTCCAGCCACCCGTACTCACCAACAGACTTTGTACTCTCACTCTTGCCCACAGCACTATCCTGCAGCAAGTGAGCACGTGCACGAACGTGGGCATGCATGGTGCTTGTGTGTGAGAGAGAGAGAGAGAGAGAGAGAGAAGTTCCCATTAATTATTATTAGTAGTAATATTACACTTGTGGGTTTTTGAACCACAACAGAGGATGACAGCTGTAAAACTGTCGGTTTCTTTAAAAAGAAAGTATCGCATGTGTCAGAAACCGATAAGTCACCGTTCGATACGCAATATGCACATTTTATACAACTGGCAATGTTGTCACGCTGACCCAGTCTTAATTAAATATAAATCACTCTAATTAGTCAAAAGTTGTGAAACTCTGTATTGGTGAATTTCCCTCTTGACCTACTGATGCCAAGTCATTACAACCCATTTCCAAATTCTCTTCCTTCACTAGATGCACGTGTAGAGAGCTGAGTCAGACCAGCAGACTTGTCACATCCTGTTGCGACAGTCAGCAACGGAAGGGTGGAAGCTGAGGTCAGACTCACTTGAGACAACTCCATTCCTGGGAATTTTCAGGTACATTGCAAGACTACGATAAGTAGCTATTAAATACACTTCTACATATCATGATTAAGAGATTGTGACCCTTGCTGAGGGACATGGACGTTAGTTGATGTCGGTAAAAGTGCACAGAGAGTGATGTTTCCCTGGGGCGGCTGTTTGAGACGTTTGTAAGTATCTGCTGAAGACGAGATTAATAGTACTAGTCTTGAATTCACCTTGTCCAGCCTCAGGTGATGTTCGAGTAATCCTTGGTAACGTTAGTAACTACTTTCCGAGAGCCACGAGTTAAATAATTATAAACATGCGATCGCAGCAGTCGGGTAGAAGAAGGGTCACAGAGACCTGTCAGTGGATGGGTAGGTGAACGGGTAGACGGTGGACAGAGATGTCAGCCATTTTGTTTCTCTGTCCACCTCTGCGTCCAAGACCTTCCAATGCACTATCGAGGACAGTTATACCCTGGGTGTCGCGCTGGACGACATTGTCAAACCAGACCACTTTGCGCATGTCAAAGAAAAGGATGTCATTGATGACTTAATGACAGTCTTAACTGCACATATGTCACATCGACATGGATGACATTGTTGTCCCGTGAAGAGCATAAGGTGAAAACAAACCGTTAAAGCTAAGACAGTTCTTTAAATGAAAATCTCAGATTTCTCTATTTTATAAAGCCTTCATAAAATATTTACTCAAACTATAGATATGTGACAATGGAAACTTTGGACAGGATATTGATACTAAACAAATTCGTCAAATTGAGTCAAATATTAGACAATATGTGTCTCGTTAAAGGTCTGGTAAGGTGCAATTATTCAATGAGTATGTTAATTAGGAATACCTGTATACAAAAGTCACGATTTTGACCTTTTAATCAAACAATTTTGCACCTTTCTACGCCTTTAAAAACCGAACTAAGTTCAAAGACATATTGCACTCAAAAGACTCCATTCGTAGCTCTAATTACCGTCTTCTCCACGGAGGAGTGTAACCTACCCCTGCTGATAGAATTTCCAAGGGCTATAATTAGGTTTCGATTCTCCCGCAGCTCCAGTAACGTTCCTCGTGGAAACAGTTATGTCGCCTCTGTAACTGGGTTACACCTAGACATGGACTTGTGTACATTCTGTGACACCACTACTGTAATCTCTGTTTTCCCAGCAACTTGTGTGGGTTTTTTGGACCAAAGTAGTGGTAGGTGAAAAGGTCTTACTTGCTACTTTCGCTGTTCATCTCATGCTCTTTACATTCTGTAACAAGATACAATCTCTCTCTACAGTGACAACGGTTACCTGTCACCAATACAGTGAGGGTTGGATGTCCAGGGTTCAGCTCTCGTCTCGGGCATGCTGTTCTTTCTAGCAGATGACATCTGTTTACAAGGTTGGCTGCCTTACCGTGATATAGCATTAGTTGCTGGCCTGAGGTAAAACATCAATTCCCCTCCCCCTTCTCTCTCTCTCTGGGCTAAGATTTTTATCATTCTGATCGGTTGCCCTTCAGAGCAGCTCACTCCATGCTTTTATGCAGTATCTATCATCTATCGATGTGCTGAAAAGGCAATGACATTCAATATAACATGCGGGGGTCCGCAGAGAAAGTTCTGATGACCTAATGTGGAAGGTCAGCTTAATCACCAAAAAAAGAAAAAAAAAGAAAACCTCAACTACGAGTGGAAATTTCGGAGTAACATTAAAAACCAAAATGCTGGAAGGCAGCCGACGAGTATAAAATGTGTAGAATAAGAGAGTAAAAAATAAGGACGAAGAATGTGAACAATGGGCGATATTTTCTGTTTTGTCTATAAATGAGAGAAGATATTCGGTTTATAAATATCTAGACAACAGTTTTGAGGCGCGTTCATTGGTTCTGCTCAGCTCGTTGCAAGGCAACAGTCAGAACCCGCCACATGTTGGAAATGCTTTGGGGAAAACAAAATCAGTGTAAGGAATGTCTAGCAATCATGAGTGTATAGTTTCACAAAAATAAGACATTATAGAATTGAGCTAATTAGTGCTTTGAAAATAAATGCTGTTTTGTAAAATAAACTGAAACATTTTTTTTTTGCATTTTTTTATTTATTTATTTTTGTGTGTTAGAAAGTTTTGGTTGGTTGGTTGTTTTTTGGCGATTTGGGGAAATATTTTTAGGGGGCGGGAGGGAAATACTCATGACCACAAGCGCAGACAGCAGAACAGACAAACATTAAGGAAGCTTGCATCTCTCTTTGCAGTTCGTCTGCGAGGCTGTCTGGTTTGTCCACGTCCACGTTCCTGCCCCTTTCCTCCCCACACGAGGTAGACGAATACGGATAAAGCACAAGACTGCCGAACAGTGTCCCAGTGTCCTCGTCTCGCGGAGTACCGTCGATCACCAACGGGGGAAACGATCTCTTCGTTTGGAGGGAAGTACCGTTCATCACGGCGACGACAAACGACCGCCTCATTAAGGGATGAGCCAGACTTCGAAGCTCTCCTCCCACGACTAGGAAAAGTGTGGAGAAATGACCCACGTCGGTCGACACCAACACGCAGAACATCGAGCTTCGCAGGAACTATTATGGTGCTGCTGGTGGTGGTGGTGGTGGTGGTGGTGGTGGTGGTGGTGGTGGTGGTGGTGGTGGTAGTGGTGGTGGTGGTGTCGCCAGACACGTGGAGGGGCTTAACGTAAGCAGACCATTTCTCAACGTTCTACCTCGTGACACACATCCCAAGTCTCGCAGGACATTCTGAGAGAAGACTAACACGTATAGTTAGCTTTTGTACTATGTATTGAAAAGTAAATAAAGCGTTTTTAGCATCACAGGAGGTGTTAAATAATGGCTGACAAAAGCTGCACAATACAAGCGAGCACACACATAGTGGGCCAAATTTATAGTCCTACTATATTTACATATTTATGGCCAACCCTGTGTGAGTGTATATATATATAGATAACTAAATCAGAGCCGACAAACACACTGATAGGTCTCTCCTAATGACCACCATTCGATAGTTTCGATATAATTAAATCTCATGGCTTGACGAACTGCGCACTTTTCTCTAAGTTCTCACTACAACCTTTAGAAACTTTTCATGTAAACATATTTCAAACAAAAAACACTTGTGTTGTTCTGGAACTCATATAGTACTGTGCGATCTCAATTATCCAGCGAAAATGTCGCAGCCTGACAGGATTTCTCTAATTAAGAACTAATGGTACAATTATACCGTGGTACTCGCTACTGTCAGTTCTCGTGGGATGTCTGTGGGCAACTGTGCGTGTTATCGCACCATCTCGCGGGATTTGTGCAAGCCTCTGCATCATCGTGTTGTCGCAAACACTCGCAGTTCCCACGTGATGGGTACAAAACACGAGACATTTTATCATGACACATACAGTTCTCGCGAGATCATGACATGTACATCCTCCTAGCGCCCATCAGGGTTTCTATTTCTTCCCTTTAAATAGAAATACTTTTCTCGAGAGTTGAAAATTTTCAGCTGAACTGAGGGGAGGTATGGTCTTTTTCTGTTGGTTAGTTAAGTTTGTCTTGGTTTGGTTTGACAATGTCATCCACCTGAGTGTGTGACTCGAGACAGAACGACAGACAGACAAAAGAAAGATGACAGAGGGAAAGAATCATTTCGAAAGCCTGGTATATCTTATTTCAAGAAACATTCTTCTTTTCTAATCCAACCAGGCCTGCAACAGAAACGAATAATTTGGTGTTGCAGAACTATTCTCCCAGCCCACCAGCCGCTTGTCGACACCAATCACTCCACGCCGGACGTGGACTTGCTCGGCTGTCCTCACCGAAGACGGGAAACGACGTTTGGCTCAAGCCCCAGCCCGGAACTGCAGAATCTGATTGCACATGCGCACTGATGTGTCTTTCTCAGCATAGAAATTCACCGTGGAAGGAGAAGAGGCGAGAAAAGGCATGGCTGCCAGCCAGATTGAGTCAAGAAAGAACAGGACATTTGATTAAAAGAAATACGAGATATCGGCAGGTTCAGAAAATGCCTTCATTTCTGTATTTCTGACTACGAGCAAAGCGGCAAAATTACTTTCTGGGCGAAGATTTTGCACACAAAAAACGGCTTGATTGTCGACATAAAAGCTCTCACTTCCCAACAATCTAGTCTTCAGCAATTAACAAAAATCACAATATATTCAGATTAATTAGTTCACGGTCTTTCAAACACAAGAACTTCTGTAAAACTTCTCAGCCATCTAGTTATAAAATACATACATTGTTGAATTTTAATTTGTTAACTATTGTTATACGTTTTTCTGGGAGCGAGTTTTGTGCGTGGATGTGTGGAAAAGGTGATTATATATATATGTGTGTGTGTGTGTGTGCGTACATCACGTGCATGTTAACTGCTTCAATAGTTTGTGTTAGTCCTCAGCATCTCTCTGCTAACAACAGTACCACGAGGGTCATTTCGAGAAGACAGGACAACCTCCCACTCCCACACTACTTCCTTGGTCCCCGAGTTCACAGCGGCCCTGTAAAACACATCACTGCCAAAAAGAAACCCCAAGCGAGATCGATCCGAGATTTCAACGTCACAATAAAATGACTGAGACTTTTAGCTGAAATGAGAAAAAGACCCTGCGGCAGGAAATTAGCACATAAATGTGGTCAGGTCGCGACAGGTTAAAAAAAACCGACGAGAAACAACACCATCAAGATTTATGTAACCTCCCAAAAATACCACCATCGCCACACAACATTTGTAGTCTCTGAAGGAAATTTCCAAAGAGTTCCAGCCTCTACTGCCAATGCCCTTCCTATAACTTTGTTTAAAACGATGGACTTTTAAACTATGAATAGGTTCCAGGACAAAGCAGTCCTTCCAGCTGGTCGTATCTGAGAGCAATAGAGAAGAAGAAGTCAATCCGTGCTGTCATCTTTTTTTTAGTGGAAAGAAGCATGGTTCTTGTATTTTTGGTGGAAGAGTTCACGAGCATGCTTTGATAGGAAAAGAATTGTGCTGGTAACTTTTTTATTGAAAAAATTATGCTTTTTGAAAAAATGGTATTACTAATTTTTGTGTCTAAAAAATGAACTTTGTGACAGTAAAGTCTCCAGTATCAGTTCCAACGGAAGATCACGTCAACGATTTTGAAGTATTATTTCAATTTTTGGTGGATTTGCATTTTTACATTGTAGCTTCCTCTCAATTCGATGCCCTTAGGCCTTGGCAGGATTTTAGGTTTGGTAGGGTGTGCTACAAGCTGGAACTCTCCTCTGTCCTCTATAATATGACCATCAGTACTTGCATTTGAATACATTGTTGTCGTCAATGTTTTTTTCAAAATTTGAGATGTAAATGGTCAATAAAGACATTTACTTATGAAAAATAGTTCTGCTCTAGCGTTGCTTACCTGATCACGATCTAAAAGTTTGAGGATCACCTGGTTTCCACACCAAGAATCGTGTTTGAAAACGACACCAACGTCATGCCCAGCCTCGCTTTCATTTACCTGTGGGAGGCGTTGCAGGTGCCAGCGCTTTGAGTGTCAAGTATCAAATGATGATGTCTAAGAGAAGCTTCAGCTCCACCATCTAACCAAACCTTTAGTGAGTGGACAGCGGGAAACGATCATAAAATAAAAAGCGTTCGTTTTCCGTTTACCCAACATTCAGAATTATTACAACAAATATTAATAAAACGACTTTGGTTAAAAAAAATCATTTTTACAAGATTATTGATACAATTAACTAAGCTGCGGCTACGGATATATAAGAACTGAACAAATAAAGGAAGAAAGACAACACTGTAGCGTGCAATCGATTGTTCGATTTACTCAAGAGAATTTTTTTGTATTAAATCATCGCTAACGTCTGCTTTCCCAAATTGCTGAGGAAACATCTTTTCACGATTCTGCGGAAATTTATTAGCGAAATCTGTGGCTCAGAACGGAGATGCCGTTCCTGCTGTTCTTGTCAAGAACAAAAAAAAGAGGAAGAGGTGGAGAAAAAAGACAAATGGACGATGACGATGACGATGATGATGATCATCATCATCATCATCATCATCATCATCATCATCATCATCATCATCGTTAGCTAGAGAAGTAATTTCTATAGGTGTTTCCAGATAAAAGAAAACCATTCTAGCACCAAAGCCGATAGAACAGAGCCTGCGGCAGCTGCAGAGGCTTTGCGGCGGAGCAGCCATCAGCCAGCAGCATCGTGCCGGGTCCTGCGCTACAAAAATAAGGCTGTAATCTCGGGGGCAGTGCAGGGGAAGGCTCAGTGGCGTCAAACTCTTTGGATTCTTTCGGATCCCTTTGTGCATCTCGCTGCAATCCATCCCTTTGGAAGCCGGACGGGCCGTGCAAGTCTCCGAAGAGGCAAGGGAGAGCACTCGGTAGACGGAGCAGAGTTGTCGCTTCCAGCAGCTGTCACTAACCTGACGCAGAGCCTGGCCAAGTGTCTGGCACAGTTCCAGCTCAGGACATACATCTGGAGGCCACCTTGCTCCCTGCCAATCCCCGGGGTCTACCTAATAATTAACTGAGAGCAGCACATCTGCTGCCTCCTCCACTGTGGACGTTACCTCCTTCTTACTCTCTTTTTTTTCTTCCTACTCATTCTGCTTGTTTTGTCTTCCTTTTTATTTCTTTAATCAAAAGACATTCAAAGCCGTGTTGTCAGAAACCGATTTCTTCTTATGTGTGTGTGTGGCGGGAGGGAAGTCTTGGGGGGCTTTGTAGAATGGGTGTGTCTGTAAGGGAGGATGCAACTAAAGGAAATAAAGTCATAAAGCAGTGTCTACAAAGAAAAGTAGATTACAGAAGTTCTGGAAATTTTAGAAGGTATGCTTAAATATTACTTCTTTTCAATTTACAGTTTTCCTTAACACATTTACCGATTTCATTCCCTTAAAAATGTTATTTAGGTATTTTAGAGTATTTTTATTATGCGTAGGGAGAGACTATTTATTCTTTTTTTTTTCTTTTGATATTCTCGTAATATTTTTCTCTCTCTCTCTCTCCCCTATCTCGCTCTTTTTCTATGCCTACATTTGCAGAACAGTTAAAATTAAGAACAAATAAGCCATTATTTTATTAGTAGAGCACAGGAAAAAAGTCACATTTTAAACAAAAACTTTACATCAAAAAATCAAAGTACAAAGTACCCACTAAGAGAATTCGAGAAAGTAGACCGTTATCCCTTCACTTATTGCATCAACATTAAGCGACAGGAACCATGACCTTAAAAGGTAATGCAATCTCGGACAAAAGGTCTGTAGAGATGTTCACCAGCTTACGAGTACAAATCACGGGAGGTATTTCAGGACATTGTTGTCTCCCCCAGAAAAGCTTCCAGAAGAAATCACGGTGGCTTCCGAACCATCAGCACTTTCACTTTGAAGTACCTTCCTTCATAAAGTTCACTAAGCTGTTGGCAAGGCAACGAAGCAGAAGAAGGTGAGGAAGTTGGCAAGCCAAGGAACTAAAACCAGATGTGGATGTACTGACCAGGATGTTGACAAACTGCCAAGACCTGATGTTTTAAAGCCCACGTGACGTGTAGGACGACAATTAGACGGAAACTACGTCAGTTGTGTTAATTAGTGAATAGTTTGCATCCGGTAATCATTGAAACTGCTGTCTTAGGAGCAAGCTTTTACCATATAGTCATAAAAATGTGCCATAGTCATATTCTTCTACTATGCGTCTCGTTAAATGGATTCTTTAGCCTGCGTATGGAGTGTCATTGTTCACAAGGTTCAGATCCCCGAAGTCCATTTGCAGCCCCGGAAAGCTTACACTGATGTTAGTACCGGGCTGAAAACTGGAAGGTAAAAACAGGAAAACCCACAAAGAGAGATAACTATTCTATTATACAGAGAAAATTGTTGTCAGTAGAATGCTTGCGTCTTCCTGCCATCATCACCGTCATCCAGCTGGAAGTGAGGAACAGGAAAACTAACGAAGGAGGGATAGCCATTTATTGGTTAGTCACATCATTGTTTCCAGTATAATACACGAGTGTTCCTAACATTAGCACTACCATCAACACTGGATCCTCGTCATGTTACTAACACTTCCTTTTCTTCTCTTGCTTCGAGTCAGTCGTCATATTCATCATCATTATCATCGTCATCAATACTGTAGTCGAAGAAATAGCAATGGTTGTAGTGTTTTAGCTGTTGAATAGACAACGAGATAAACTACAAGAGTTTCAATAAAACTCGAGTTCTTTCTGCAAGAAAGGAAGTTGTCACCAAAGCAATATTGAAATATCAAGTGATTTTATTGAAATGAATGAATAAAAAAAAAAGCAGTGAACAAGTTACGAAGAAATCGTATAAAATGAAGCGCAGACATTGCACATTGCACACAGTCCTTTGTCCTCTTCGAAAAGGAAAATAAAATCGAAGAAACGTCAAGGCGAATGTCAAGAAGAATAAAAAGCAACCGGAAGCCTCTTCGCGAAGACTGCAGGACAACCTCACTTGGCGTTCGTAGCATCTGACAGTTGTTTCGGGATCAATGACGGAGACACGACATAAGCAGCTATTCTGGCAGACTACACTTTAAAATCAGGCCTGAATTAAACCACAAGGAAGGACTCCTAAACTATAGCCCCATCAGTCTCCAGGCCAAGTCTGGGCAGACTCCAGACATCCTGCAGTCATCAGGGAGGAGAGAGGGATGTAAAGAACTAAGACAAGTAATTTTGGGTGGAGAGGCGGAGAGCTGACATCTACCTGTACACGCAAGACATTATCCACCTGTGCACACAGCTAATTTTACTGTCTGCCTACACGTACACCACTCTGAATTTACTGTCTGCTGACTCCTTTGCCACTCCTACTTCAGACGATTGCCAAAAACTTTTTCCTAACTTCCCAAAAGAGAAAATAAAATGTCAAAAAAAATTCTGAGACTATTGTATTATTAACCAGGCTGTAAGCTATGTGAGGACCGATGGTAGAAGCCAATGGGGACTGAAGCAGTCGGACGTGATGGTAAAAATACAATAATGAGTATACGGCTACACGCCAATGGGAGAAAGGGAATGCACAAATGAGGAAAGAAGAGAAAGAGATTAGAGAACAGGAAATGAAATGAGAAACGCAAAAAATTTGAACGAGGAAGACATTTACTCAGTTCTTGGCGCCTACAAAAATTTGAAAATTCAAAGGTATTTCCTCTTTACTAATTGATTCTCCCGAGGACAACACTAACAATGCCAGCTTTAGAATTTAGTGACACTAAATAATAATACTGATAGTATTACCGGTGATAATAGTGGTAGTACTGATAGTATCACTCGTGATAGCATTAGTATTAGTAGCATTACTGGCGATAATAGTAGTATTAAAAGTAGTACTGGTGATAATAATATTAAAAGAATTACTGGTGATAATAGTACTAATTTTAATAATATTAAGAATCATAATATTACTATTGTTACTAGAATTATTGATGTTAATACCGCTCAGGTTGTTGAACCTTATTGATACGTGTACCTATCTCCCAGTTATTCACCATTTCCTAGGGTCATTTCCTGCAGTAAATGACCAGCGAATTGTGTCGGGAGAAGCACGGCGAGAAGGACCTCAGTCACGGGAAGTCCAAAGAGTAGCAAGAACTGACCGGCGAAGATCAAAGGGCGCTTCCTGAAAGACCATATTCGCTCCCCCTACCCCATTTGTCCTCCTGCTGATGAGATCTTTGATAAAGAAGCGACGACGACAACCGTGATGGCGTCGGTATATCCCATTTCTTTTCCGCTTCATTTGCGTGGGACGATGGATAATGTTTCTGTGGAGAAATGGCGAGCTGCCATTAAGCCTCGGGTGGAGTTTATTCTGCGGGTAATAAACACTGGTACTCCCAGATTCCTGTCCTGATTACAAGGATACGGTGTTCAAGAGGAAGTGCTGTTTGATAGACTTATATGTGCCAAGACGATTTTTAGATAAGTTCATGTTGCATTGTTGAAACCTGCGCTGGACAGTTTTTGCATCATGCTTTCAAATTAGAGATCTTGTCGTCGGCATATAAAACATTATGTTCTTGGAATAAATTTTGCAAAAGTGTTTTGAGATTGTTTTATGTACTACTCGGTTAGTGCAAAGGAGGGAATTTCTGTTCCAGAACACTTTGTTTGTCGACACTGTCTTCTCAAAGCCACCCTCAAAAGACAGAGATACACTTCTTGCTCTCGCCTGTAGACATTGTGGATGTTACACTACCTGATTAATAGACCTTTATCCACGACCTTGTATTACTGGACTGCTGGCAGACGATCTTTTTCCAAAACGAGGCATGCTACTCGAAAGCTTCCGGTTTAGTCACATTCTTTGTTTAGGCTCGCCGAGACTAACAGCAGAGAACTTCGCAAGAGTCTAAGAGTTGGTCTCGGCAGACAGACAGCAGTCCACCTATACACGTCCATGGTCTATCCGTGTCTTTAGCGAAGAATTTTTTTAATACTCTGTACACAAGTCCCGGCACTCCACAAGGGATAGTATCTCCTATTGTTTCTTGTATACTGCTGAAAGTAGACACATTGCTTACTGCTCCATTGTTAAATTTGAAGAAGACGCCGGACTTACGGGATGGATTTTCAACGGCGACAATTCTTATTACAGACAGGAAATTGATCGCTTGGTTGCATGGTGTGATCATAATTAGAGTTGAACGTTGAAAAAACAAAGGAAATGACTTGCTGATTTTAAGAAGGACATGATTCTGTTTTTTTGATGAAATACTTATTAAAGGGGAAGTGGTAAGAAAAGTGGAGAGCTTCAAATATTTATGCATAATTATCGATGACAAACTTACTTGGAAAGCTCGTGTAGATAGGGTTAATACGAAAATACATATCCAGATGTACTGTCTCAGAAAGCTCAAGTCTTTTAATGCGCACTTAGAAATTCTGCAAATATTTTACAACTCTGTTATTTACAGGACATAAATAACAGAGTTGTAAAATAAACTATGTTAATGTTTATGTAAAATGATGTTTTCATACAACCGCTGGTAGACAAAACAATTTCCTGACTACGATTAATAAAGATATTTTGTGTTTATACTGTATTTGTGTTTGTATCACACCTTAGATGTCTAGTTACGATTGTGGATTTTTGTTTAGTGTACACTGAAAACATGCAGTGGCGAAAGGATTATCTAGTGATCAAAGCATGTTTGGTGTCTTATCCTATTTTTAATTACAAAGATGATCATCAGTTTTACGACAGAAATTTACTCGGCTGCACTAAAGAAAAGCTGATAAAGGAGGATCAAAGCACTTCTCTCGGACCTCCATTGCCTGACACCATTAACTCCGGTCCTTTACAACAAATCTATAAACTCGTGTGGTTTTGCCTCGTGGTCTTTATCTAAAAGGTCTATAAGTGAAGTTTGTAATGAATGTTATCTTGCAGGGAGAATTAGTTTGGGGGGATGAGGGAGCAACCTGCTGGCAAAGCCCAGTATGACTGAGTTTTTGAGTGTTCCGGCGTCATTAGGCGGTGTGCATTATTCACATGCTTTCCAACACCTAGCATTATTCTACATGTATTATGGATGTGTCTTCCGGATTGTCTGCACTTGATGCTTCTTTTGTGGGGAGAATCTAAGAATATATGAAAAACGTGAATGAGCGCCTGATTTAAGCCTGATTGCCTCATTGCAGCGCCTGTCACCAGTTCATTAATAATTGTAATTACCAGACGATGTTCGTAATGGTTTACCCCATGTGAACCAAATGAACTCAGGTTACAATTTAAAATGTGGGAAAAAGGTTGTCTCCAGCTGGTCTAAAACAACTAAATATTTCCTGCTGTAACTGTAACTGATGCCATTACACAATCATCTTATCACTTCCAGTGTCCTACAAATCAGTCTGGAACTTGAACAGACTGGCAACTGGCTTTATAGTGAAGTCAAAGAAATAAAGCAGTTCAAGAAAATAAAAAAACGTTAATTAAAAAATACGAAAATTAATTGGCAAATCTTTCTAAATACTGAGAACAGCATCGCCTACAAGTTCCAACATGGTTGACAGTAGGCTATCATCAGAACCAGCCAGGATGTGTCCATCACTTTCAGATCACTCCTCTTCATGAATTTTACATTATTTTCTTTCATATCAAGTGAATAAAGTAAGGAAGGTAACACTTTTATGCTGATCAGGCTGAGAGCAGCCACAGAATTATGAGTGTACCAAAGAATCAGTGAAACATATATTCAAAAGTTCAGCTAGTACAGTTGCGCTCCTTTTTTCGTGCAAACGCATGTGAAGAGGTCCTCTCCATATGGCCACGACTTAAGGGAAAATGATCTTTACTTTCCTGTCTTCATACGACTAAATCCTTTCTTCCTAATGGTTGTTCGTTCATCATCCTTTTTTTTTTTCTTTATCTTTCCTCAACTGACAAATAGTCTAACAAAATTTTGGGTTGAGAAAGCTGCCATCTTAGAAAATCAGCATATTTGCATTGCAAAAAAGTGGAGGGAGGATTTTTTTGCGGAGTGTTACTTGATAAGGAGAAGGATGGACACGCCAGAGAAACTCCAGAGGAGGAGGTTCGGCCCTCTCGGGCAGTCAGACCAGGGTAGGAGCATTAATCGCTTGGCTCCAGTCGTGTAAGTTCACTATCGCAAATGCAAAACTCTGCGCCACGGGACTCAGTCCTACTCCTTCGGGAACGTGGCGTCCCTGGTCCTGGGTGCCATGGTTCGGAGAAGCAATTCTGTTTACCACAAATATTTAATGAATTTCGTCTCGTATTACTAATCTGGTTAACAAATGTGTTATGAACTCTTTAGTCCCTGAAAACAAACAACATTGTTTGTGATTTTAAACTTTTCATCGACTGGAAATGCTGAAAATGTTTATTCGTTATCACGTACCTATAATTGCGTATCAGGTGTCTCGTCTACATAGAGTTGTCCTGCTGAAACATTTTAATTTCTTCACATGAAATTTTACCAAAACCCTTCTACGTTATTCATCTGCAACCAAAAGCTTCCCGTCACTCATCTGCAGTGTCCATCACACACAATGCCTATTGAGACAAAAAGACGCCGAGGCGCTACCTGAGCTGTGCGCCACACAGTTGCCGCTGTGACGAGACTGTGACATCACGTGGGTTGTCATGACTCCTGTGTCGGACGCTATGTGTGACGTTAGTGTCGATGCTATTTTATCATAGCATCAGATATATGTCACGTGACTGCCGCATCCCACACACAACAAAACGTCTCTAGCGGGAATCGTCAACAACGGCTCAAAAGATCTCGTGACGTCACGAGGAAAGAAGGGCACGTCACCTTGCAGGTGAGGGTTGAGTCTGCCGAGTTTCTCTTTCCAGAATAAAAAAAAGCAAGGTGGCGATAATTCAGACCTCTCGCTGGCAAGTATCTGTGCACATTAACGGCCTGAAACTTTAAATTGTCCTCCTTTCTTGACAGGGGTCGTGGCCTCCGCGCGTGAAGAATTTCCACAGGCGAGCCCCGCTACCCGGACTGTGTTCCCAGCTGATTTGTGAATTGATTGCGGTGTCTGTGAGTCGTGGGGCCTAAATGACAGCCTCGCTGACTTCCAGGTTTATTTACTATTTTAATAAAGCTAAAGTACGACCAACCTTCGGCTTTCTGCAGTTGCTTCGAAATGCACTGCTCATAGAAATGTTCCGAATGGTGATGATGTTAACTGTTAAGGGTGGTCGGGTGGTGGTGCTGCTGCTACTGGTGGTGGTGGAGGAGGAGGAAAGAGTGATCTTAATGACGAGGGTTGTGATGGTGATGAAGATGGTGATGGTTGTGACGGATAATCGTGTTCAAAGTTGTTAGAATGGTTAAAAGTTTTTTTTTCTTCTCGAACATAATCTCAAGCATATTGCTAGAGTCATCATCCATAGCACTGGAGTGCAGATGTGTCTCCTGGGTGGAAATGTAATTCTCATCAAGCGTGATCACCACCGACGATTGCCCTCCCCTAATTCCTGTGAGAATATGTCTTCTGATGACCAGCATAATGCCTTCCAGGTTTTGCACTGATTCTAGCTTCTCTTACACCCAGAACGACAAAGCAGACCATTTTTTTCATCTTTGGTCTTCCAGTAAAAAACTGAGGAACATTTTGTGATTGGATACAAATTGAGACCGTTTTTTCTTAGCGATGTACTAAGCCCTCAAGCGGGCTCTTTAACATCTAGTAATACAATTTCCTTTACTTAATATCTTATCATTGCGTTCTGTTAATTGTAATCTGTAATAAAGCACGGTTGATTTTTTTATTATTATTTAATCGTGTTCACTTACTTAATGTCTTTTTCTCTTTATACCCAATAAAACACTGTTGTAATAACCTATCATGTCTGTTCACTCAACAGAGAAGGTGTTCCTATGTTTTTTAAATATTAGTATTATTCTTACAAAATACATTTTAGAAAGAATAGTCATATAGTATCACCAGTCTCACGCCCTACTTTTTGTCTACACCCCTTCACAACTAAATCCAATCTTTACACCATCCTATCCTTTTGCCTACCGTGACAATATTCACTCTTTTTTCATATCCTGTGTCTCTGAAGTAGACAGCAGACTGAAAAAAACTTATTTACTTGCTTTTGTGCCCTTTTCCAGCTCATTAGCCACCGGCACCTCTCCAGCAACTATGACACTGCCAGACAAATTTGTTGCCACAAGACCTTCCTTAATTTCCGCGAAAGCCTGGACACACTGGTTCGGTCCGCAGGCCGGCATTAAGCTGACGGGTTGGGCTTAACTGGTCCTCCACTCAGTTCGGGTGCTTCACCGACCAGCAGAACTTGCGAGTGTGTGAGAGAAAGAAAGAGTGAGAGAGAGAGAGAAAGAAATAGTGTGTGTGAAAGTAGTGTAGTTTGTCCAGCAATGTTCTGTAATTCTGTCGAAGAATGTGTCCGTGAATCTCTCTAACACTATTTCATCTAACCTTAACTTTATTCATGCCACCAGGTCTTCCGCTCAACCAGTAGGTCTTGTCCAACAGTATTTTCCTGTCTGATACTGTCTTCGTGTCTGTCCTGCTATCTGTTCGTGTCTCTTTAGTTCTGTCTTCGTGTGCCCAGCAGTGGTTCCATACGACTGTCAGACACTGTTTCCGTTGGTCTCCCCAGTAGTACTGCCGTTAGTCTGTCAGGTAATGTCTCCTTCCGGCTGTCGTCACCGACGAGTCGAATAAAACAGTCTGTGAAGCCGCCATCTGCAGTAAAATGTGATTTCATTATAAAAACTGGAGCAAATCTTCATTGTAGATGAACTTTACCGGCTCTCCACGTCTTCCTTCGCGAGGATGAGAATTTTCCAAGGGTCATTTTTAGTCAAAATTCAATCAACTTGCAGACAGTGAGTCCAGGTCCAAGCAAGCTGTCTAGCCGAACTTCGTCTCACTGTGTCAACCTGGATTTATTCTGATCATCAGTCGTTACTTACCTTCCTGACCACACAAAGGACACTGTCCCTCTTATGTGACACAAGCAAGTGCATACGTGATACCAAAGCTCCACTAGCGTGAAGCGGTCACGTGGTCCTGCACACAGAGCCTCATTCTAGAGTTGTGCTTGTAGTTTATACACCTAATCCTATGCAGACAGTTTACGATGCTTCCCCTTCCTAATCCATGGCGTTGGGGCTCTCACAGTCTGCTTAGGCGTAAAGACAGATAGGACATTCCTGATGACATCTTCTTGTTTTATTACACATACAGAGTCAGGTAAACAGTCACATTCATTCTGTAGTGTGTACGGAACCTATTGGTAGCCCTACGATCATTGTATCCCCCTCACACACACCACCACCACCACCAACACCACCACCTCCAACACAACACCACCACCACCCCGACCTATACGTGGTAGACATAATACAAATACTCCCACCGTACAATTGTCATAAGCTGTATATTAGGAGCCAAATAGAGAAGGAGCAGTCGTTAATTCAGCTGATAACACTGATGATTTCAGTGGTACTGAATGGCGATGACGACAACGAACCATCTCCCAATATTATCAAGAGTTCTGTTCTGCTTATAATCCATAAATAACACAAACATTGTTATTATGGCCGCTGCTGGTAATATTACTACAACAGCGAGGGGAGCAGAAGAAGATCGGATTGAGGATGATCATCGTCGTCATCATGATCGTGCCATGACCACAAGACCTCACAGCAGGAACAGCAGCAGCATCCACCTACTCCCGTCGCTACGACCACCTCTACAGCCCGTTGTGAGTGACACTAGTGGTCTTCTCCGGCATTTTTGAGGCGCATAATCCTTGCAGGCTGCTGTCACTGCTTGAGAGACACCACGCGGCCACGCGCCCACAATTCCAGCAATTTAAGTGTCAAGCAGCACCGACTCCAATATTTTTTACTTCGACTTAACAACTAATAGCTCCTGATTCATCTGTCTATCCCATTCCACCACCACCCTTCCATCCCTCACTATCCAGCTTCCTGAAAAGATCCTGTATTTTGAATAAGGAGAAAGTTTTTCCCTCATTTTCCATCTTTTTCAAGGTGTTAGGTCCCATAGTACTTCAGTAAACGGCGAGAACGTATCTGGGAAAAAAATCATCGATGTATCGGTGCATCTACAAGTGGGTGGATTTAACGGTTTTCGGTTTCAGCTTTAGCTTCCTGAAAGCGCAGTACCTGAAGCAAGAAGAAGTACTCAACAATTTGTCATGGCATTTTTTTTTTATCAGTGTAAGAAATCCTTTCCTTGACTGTCATTTTCATTCTAAGATTTCCATGCAGACTTTGGTTACCTAATGGTGTAACCGAGATATCTTCTTTTTCCTTTTCACTCTATATTTCTTCCTCTTAAAGTATTATAACTTAAACATAAAGTGGCTTTACTTGTAAAAAAAATAAGGTATATCTGACTATTTACTCAAAAACTAAAAATTTAATTTTAATAAGCTTTCTTTCTGTCTTAATAATTCTCATCACGGCCATTCCAGTGTGCTTTAAGAATATCATTACCTTATTTTTTACGTTATTTTCATCACTGAGGAAAGAAACGATAAACGATTGATGAAAAGGTTTTTCCATTCTTATGCAAAGTGCCGAAGTGTCAAATGTCCAAAGTGCCCTAAACTCCCCTTATATTGGCAATGTATTGGCGATGTATTGGCAAATTAGTCTTGACTTAGCTCAACATGTTAACCAATGTTCCAAAGTCCAGGCAGTTCGCCCCAAGACCATTGCATTCCTGCCACCTTCAGACACACCTTTGTCATACTTGGTCAAACATTTGCTCGACTAAGAAAATTGTTGTTATCTACTATTTACTGAGGTTGTGTCGTCATGGCAATAAAGAAGGCTTGATGTCGGAAAACAGCTGGACAGTCAGGGTTGTTGTTTGGAACATCGATTTATTTTAACACGATCGAACTCGCTGGACTTTCTTTCGACAGCTGCATTTGTACAGTTAGTGAGAATAAATCTTTGCGTATACATATATCCAAAAAAATATTTACAAACGAAGAAATTATGACTGGTTACAAGAATACGAAGACAAATGCTTGAAACTATATCTCACCTACATGTACAAAAAGGATGCATGTCAAATCCCTGGTTCTCGCGTAGTACACCTTTCCTGAACGAAATTTCGAGAATTTTTGTTGTTTTATATTTATTTATTTTGCAGCACACCTGCCACCGAAGTGAGAGATACCCTACACCAACTAGTGTGGGTGTTTGAAGGATGAAAGTGAGAAGCTAGACCACAGTGTAAGAGAAAAGGTGTGGAAGTGTTCAATAGTCTGACAAAAAAACAACGGTAAAACTGATAAATAAATCATTCAACTGTTTTGGTCCACTGCAGCGCGGAGGATCAATAACAGTCCGCTCACATTACCTAATCCTTGTCCCTCCCATTCTTATCTCTCTCTCTCTCTTGCTTTCTTTCGAGAAAGAAAAGTGTCTTAGAAAGATAAGAAGAAAAAGATAAACTGGGAGGATTCTCAGTTTACTAGATTAAAAGCATCTATGACTGATCCCAAACTATTCTGTTTAGCAATTAAAGCAGTAAATAGAAAGGTAACAGTAGATAGTGAAATTAGCCAACAGCAAGATTGTTGTGACTGAGCACACTTTCCAAGTAAAACC
Source organism: Pomacea canaliculata (assembly GCF_003073045.1). Lineage (NCBI taxonomy): Eukaryota > Metazoa > Mollusca > Gastropoda > Architaenioglossa > Ampullariidae > Pomacea > Pomacea canaliculata. Next base: position 28,982,158 of record NC_037591.1, on the reverse strand, counting down.
GACCATCGGGATTAAGGAAGTTGGCGATAAGCAACATAAAACAACTTTAAAATGGCAAAAGTGATGCTGCAGACAAATTATGTGAAAGGATAAAAAAATCTAATACATGTGTTTACTTTCCTGTGTTTAATTTCCTGTAAGTGTCCTTAACCTCTTCTATGAGAAAAACACGTTTCAAAGAAATTCCCAAGACCATAAAAGACTAGCCCTTAAACAGGAGACCAGACAACCCGCCAGTTACAGAGGCGTTTGGTTAAAAAATATATTAAGTGACACGTAGAAAACAAAGACTGACAAGGCGAGCTGAAACAAAGAGAAACCCACAGAAGTAGCAGGTGGACTTTAACAAGGACCACACTACACCAGACACTGTCTGCTTTTAACAAACAAAAAAAACAAAAAAAAAAACAAAAAAAAACAATTCTTTAAGCAAACAAATTGTATTGGTCTGTGTGGATTTATATGTGCCTTTGACTATATTGATAGTTATCTCCCGTGGAATATTTTGATGGAAAAGAGTGTGTAGATGAATGGATGAATGTCAAGACAGTACAAGGAGTATAAAGTTCAGTCGGTACATGTGACAGAGAAAATTCTGCGCATTCTGATATTTTGATTGTCCAAGAAGAGTCAATCAAAGTGTTTGATCAGTCCTCTGATATATTACCCTTCTTTATCAATGATTTAGCTTAGAAATAAGAAAGAGAGTAACCATGACAGCAGGAAAGTATGGCACGCAGCTGCTACCAGAAGCTACATAAACTGTTTTGCTGCTGATAAGGTTTACTGATCTCTGAAACTGTTGCTGGACTGTAAAACTTACTGAATATGCTTACACAAGAACCTGATATATTATAAAATGTCTGTGAATTTGGAGAAAACTAATATAATGGTAAAATAACATTATGTATATAATCTTTAGAGCAAGTTTCGAAATCTCATTTTAATTATCCCATACAATTAGTATCTTTCTAGGAACAAAGGAGTTCGAAGAATTAGTGAAGTTCTATTAGAATAGATGGTATTACTAACCCCAGCAGCGAATTACTAATCTCTCCCTCGTGTTCGAGTTTCTCTCTCTCTCTCCCTCGTGTCTATGCTAATCGTTTTCCCCTGTTCCTTCGTCAGAGAAACTCGGTAGTCTTTTATTAAAGCCATTTCCATTGCACGGAAGATTCCACTGGTCGTTTGCTGAAAGGAAAACAAAAAAAAAAGTCGGCTGAGGAGTGCAATCTTCACCGCGAAGTGGATTGAGGCAATGTTCTCTCTGTCCTGTATTTCAAGTCCATCCACCGCTTTACTCTGGCCTTACCACCCAAATTACATTTGCTGCAGATTGTCAGACAGCTCCATCTCCTACTTACCTTGCCCGAGAAACTCGCCCTTCCTTTGCTCCAAAGAGGCACTTAGGGGAAATAATTCGGCTGTTCGTCGCAGATAAAAAATTAAAATTGCAAAACGTATAGACGTTTGATCAAGGAAACGACTTTAAGGCTGCATTTAGCATGCGGCTACAATTCCTACAGGACTTCAATTCCTATAGGACTACAGTCAGTATGCAGCTTAATTCAACATCGGAAACATGTATCACACGATAACGAGCTGAAAGAACATAGCGAGATAAATGCTGTCATCTAGAAATTATTAGATGAACATTGATGAAGCTCAGGTGAAGAGTATCAGGTTGTAACGTATGGCATGAGCGACTGATGACAATAAGAAATGTGTAAAAATGAAACAAAAATTAAATTATCATTGCGACAATGCGACACAATTACTTAAGCCTTAGCCACCGGCAATGAAAATAGCAAACCTTGTGAGGCAGAACCATTTCCTCTAATGGACCCAACCCTCCAGAGGTTGTGGAGCTTGGTAAGCCAAGACAGGGACAGGTCCCCAAGTAACTGAGGTCTGCTTCTCCTTACCTCTGCTTCCTCTGAGTTTGACATCCATTTGTACTTTTCCTTTTCTTGATCTGAAGTTCAATACTTTACAGCTATACTCATTCTGACTGTTTTTCTTTAACAATGTCCTCTGTGACGAAGGCGAAGGTACTCTAAAATACTGTGTCCAAAGTCTTCGTTGACAGTCATTGGACCTTTCGAGGCTATCTACTCAACCTGCAAAAATGTGCGGCTGCAGACAATTAGACAATTACAAATAAATTAACCTTACTTAACCAATGTGCATGTGGTGTATTTGATTGTAGTTTTCTGTAGAAATTCATCGCTTATGTCTCTCTCCGCCCACAGATAAAAATTCTGCATTGATGCTAGACGCTCAGGTATGCATAGTCTCTATGTATGTCCATTGCAGTTTAATTAACTTCTTGAATGTCTTTAATCAGGCGGAATCAGAGCTCTGAACGAACTGTAGTCGTCTGAGAAATATAACTCGAATGCTCTTTAATTTATGTCTCTTTTGTGTCCTTTTCAAGGCAAAGACAACACTGTATCTTCCAATAATTTCTTCGTTCAAGTTTATTTGGAGCAGGCATTTATCTTACTATCATTATTTGACCTTTCTCAAAAATCTAATCACTTTCCGAACGCTGTAATAACCGGCGCATATTACTCAAAGGAACAGGATATTCTCATTGTTTTGCCTTTCTCGACGAGTTGTAGGTGAGGAGTACTAATTATTTCTTCTGTACATCGATTTTCAACAAAATCTTTTCACTTTCCGAACGCTAGGTAGCAGCGAATATTACTCAGAGAAACAGGATATTTACCACGGAATGTCACTGGCAAAAAAATACCCGAAAATAGCAGGTAATCTAAACCCAAACAAAATAAGTGATTGCTTTCTTAACCCACTTTGTTGTCCAAACATTACTTTTGCCGGAAGAAACTACTCTTAACATTAATATTTATATTTTGCTCTACTTTACTGTTTGTTCTCTCTCTCTTTCTCCGCTCTCTCGGTGAAATTTGAAGGCAATCTGCACATTCCTGTTTCATGATTCGTTCCTGTGGCGACGCAATATTAATCGTGCGACAGCTTTATGGATATTTGTTATTAATAATGCATTCAATAAGGTATATCCTGTTCCGTCCGCCAGCTGGTATTCAAAGTCAAGTCCTGACCCTGCAGCATCTCTGACAGGAGTTTTCTCCGAGTCTGACAAAGAAGTTCGAGCGGACACTGTCAGCAGTTGTTTATCTCGTGGCGGAGATGACTGTGTGTCTTGCTTTTATACCGACGAAGTAACATTGAGATGTAGCTGGTTAAACACTTGTCATTTGTATGAAAATCCCAATATGAAATGTGAGCCACATATACTGTTGAGTTTGCTGTCAGCACGAAGTTCTCTCTTTGTATCGCATACAACACATAACACCAATATTCGTCTTTCAAGTTTTTAGGCATTTACCATCTGGAAAGCAGATGCTTATAATTTTTTTCTTCCATTTTTAATTTACTGTCGCGGCAATGTATAACAGCAATGATCTTTGTCACTCCTCTCTTTACGCTCATGTGTCTCGGTAAAAGCATCTGAATGGCTGACCCTCCACATCCGCTTTAATCACGGAGCAGATCCTATTGCGCATGCGCAGAATAATTGACCAAGTACCCTCATTGCTTTGAAAACAGCTTAGAACAAATAATTTGTTCAAACACAATCCTTATTATCAGCAAAATCTATTGCATCCATTAAAAAGGAACCTCTACATTACACGATGTCTAATCTGTAAATATTCAAAAAGATATCCCTCATAACAAATGAGAATTGATTTCAAAGTCTTAACTACTCAAAAGCATAAAAAGCTTTGTTCAATAAAGTTATTAAAACGGGTTTAATAATATAAAAAATCTCCTAAGCCTCTTAGGTCTGAGGTCTTCCTTTACCTTGATTTACTGTCTCCGTTTTTAATGAACATCACGTGTGTTTAAACACTTTCTGCTTTCGGTCTTTTTAATAAAAACAGAAGCCAACATTTTCTCAGTTTTAAACTGTATCTTTAGCTTTATCAAACTGACATCATGCCCATGGTTTGAGTCATTTATTTTTTTTAAAAATACTTTAACGGTCGCTTTTCTATACGAGCGTTTGATCTCCTGGACACCACAGTACTTTTACCACTCGGGCAAAAAGAAATTCTTGTGTAATGTCGCCTGAAGTGTTGCAGGAGAAATAAAAAAAAAGTGATGGAGTGGTTGGCCCTGACAACTCAGCTGTCTTCCCGGATCCTGCGATGACACTGCTTTCCCCGTCTACACGACCGTGCCTGTTATCCACCCACCGCCCATCAATCCTGCCACAAAACACAGGAACAAGGCCTCCCATCGGCGCACAATGCCTTCCTCCAGTTGCTGTCTCTAGTACGTGCTGCTCCATTACTTCCCTTCACCAGACTTTTTTACGATCATCATGGACCATCGCTTAATAAAATCGTGTGATGACAGAATCTTATATATTTTTAATGCTTTTAGAACGACGAACGATTGACACAGACCTTAAATATTGCTAAGGGGGAAACATGCATCCGTATCACCACCAGCGCCAAACGGATAAAGTGACGCTTGAAAAACATGGCTTCGTTTCCCTGTAAATGAAAGTCGGTAAATTTCTTTTCAAGCAGAAGGTTAGGTTTCAAACAATTAATTTCTTTGCATTGATAGTTTGGAAAAAGGACGTTAGGTAAAAGTTCTCGACAAATCACAGTCTTTTGTCAAACCTTTGACTTCCTAAATGTCCACGGATTACCTGACCCTCGTTTTTAACATTTAAGTAGATATGTTAACAAATTAACAAATCCTTAAACTAGTTCCAAGAACAGGTACGACAACGGGATACGTTCCCTTGTCTTGCTTGCCACGAACGGGAAGCATCATGGCCGCCATCTTCACGTGACTAAGCCGGTTTTTTGTACAAGCGAGGATCGTAAACGAGGCGGAGTAGTGACGTCACACTCGTCAACCAACGTCACGGGCTAACTTGATTCAATGAGACAACGGTGTGTCATCAGACGTCCTCGCGTCAACTTTTCGGAACTTTGATGTCGCGCGCTAGATGGCCACGTGACCGCCCCGGCAGCAAAACTTGGGGCTTGGAGCACAGAAATGTCCGGCGCTCTGAGACAAGGAATGGTCTCACTTTACCGCGGACCTCCTAGAGGGGAGGGGAATACGCTGATTTAAATTAAGCCCTCGGTTACCGAGTTGTCAGAAACATCCACAGCACCTGCAGACATCCCCTTTCAGAGCATAAACAAGAGTACTTCTGTGTAAGTCTCCTACACTCAACAGCTTCCAGTGTTTGGGAACGACGAGAAAATGGCGCGTGGAGCAGGCGGTGCAAACCGTAGTCATACTTGGCCATTCTTAAGGCTTTAGCGATGTTAACAACTACTAAAGTAGTGCACTATGACAAACTGGCACGAAATGAAGGATAAAGAATGGAGTTTGTTATGAAGAGGAGAAGGGTGAGAATATTGAGTGTCTTACCGCCAGACAGCCAGCATCGCAAGCAGAAGAAATGACAGTGCCCAAAACGAGATGTGAACCAGGGGCACCCCATCAACACCGCATCGGCGACAAGGTCTTAACCATTGCGTCACCGGACCTCAATACAACAGTGATAGGAAAAAAACATACAAAACTTCACAAAAGGAATGCTCGGAAAGGGATTTCTGACCATAGTAAGTACATCGTTTAGTATACACGACGGTTGACCTGCACGTTCATTAGTTGAGAAGAAGACACAAGACAGAATTCTACTCCAGAGAAAAAAAAGTACTGTTAGTGTTTAGCACTTGACTATTCCGTTCAACCCTATTGTGCTTTGTCCTCTGCTTTTATTCACAGAACCTCAACACAAGCCTTGCATTCTTTCTTTACGAATCGTCTCCTGACAGAGGACTGTGAGATCTCACAATCAAACAGAGAGGTTTTAAGGCTACAGACAAGTGAATTGATTAGACAACTGTCGAGGAATCTGATGTAAGTTATTTTAACAAACGTCTGCTATGTGTCAAACGAATCCGATGCAGTCTTCTTAAAAAGAAGAATTACTTCAATTTCTTTTCTCTTTTCGTACTAATTGAGCAATGAATCGTTAGGAGTGTGCTTCCTTTATCTTTGCAATCAGTTTCGAATTCCAACTGGCGAACTATGTTTCAGACTTTTTTTTTTTTTTGTCTCACCATTGCTTGTGTCAAAAATGTTTCAAAAGAACCCTTAAATTCACAACTACCAGGACAATTTTTAAAAATCCTAATAAGAATGGATTTTGACACGCAAAATAAAATGCGAAGCCGTTGCTGCGGTCAATGAACTGAGCTCAGTTTTGTCATACCTAAATGCAATAAAATTCAATACAGAGAGCAATAACATTTCTAACAGCAAGTCTTATATCTGCAGTGTTTGCTCACGCGAAGATGAGCGAGTTGTGTACATAAAAGCAGAGAAGCTGTTGCTCGATTTCTGGAAAGTTCCTGGACGTTTTTCAAGCCGAGTGCACCAGAGGCCATGATGACTCCTGGATATTCACATTGCGTAGAATGAAGGATCTTTCTTCGTCTACTCGTATTTCGTATGAGACATCGAAAGTTTACAGATTTTTTGGCAAAAATGGAATAACTGGGATGGACGTTTTTCAGGAGAGAAACATATTTGCTCGTGGATGGGAGCAAAGAGAAAGGGATAAATATAAGAATGAATTATGATATTACTGAACTCTTTGTGTGATCTAAGCAAGTGGTGTGGTTTTTATTTGTGTCTTGATGAAAATATTCGTCTCTGATGACCTAGTCTTCCAATCAAACGGGTAGATTATCGTTACTGTTCTCTGATAACAAGTAATAAGAATTGTATTTCTGCTGCTGCTGTCGCCTTGGGGTATAAACTTTCGGTTGCCATATTTTTGAAAGAAAGGGCAACAGTGCATTAAGGACGTAGGTAAAACGTATATAAAAGGTCAGCTACAAACACTGATATCACTGTCATGTTTGTGGTAGTTCCAGCTAACTCACCAGGAGGGAGAGCGGACAGATACCCGATGTTCCCCCAGCAGGCGGAGGACGCTGTCTGTTATTTCGGACTGGCAACAACGGAAGCGATGAAGGGTTTTTCATTAAGGATTTCCCCACTCAGCTCTGCCCTTTTCATGCCACAGCAGTAATCAAATCACACAAGCCTGTCACCTCTCTTATTACTTTTGAGTTCCGGGGTAGAATTTTTTTCCCCTTTTTTTCTTTTTTCTCTTTGTTTTCGAGCCTGGCTGCACGAGCTGTACTGTATTTCACACACAGACCCTACAGGCATCTTTATATACCGGGAGGATCAAACACCATTCGCATGCAGCCAGGCGCTTACAGAAGATGAACCGTAGAGACACGGAAAGAGATGGCTGTGTGATAGAGGTTTGCTCTTCCTGCAGCAAAACAAAAACAAACCTGATGTTTTTGTTCACATAAATATGATGCAAGCTGTGCAAGAGGAAACGACGAAGGCAGATAATTTCTTTGCTGAAGTCTTTCAAGACAGGAAGTGCTTGGGCGGAGAAAGCTAACTGTAATACGAGGTTTGAAATGAAACTTTGATCTCAGTCACGAGATGGGAGACGAACCACGAGGCATGGAGTTGCTGCTGCTGCACGGGAAGCAGAGCTTAGTGCTCACTCGCCGAGGAATGAGGAGATCCAATAAAATCCTAATCCTATGAGCGTCAGAAAAGATTCGTTGGACGTTTTTATCTCACGCGCGCCAAGCAATTGTGGAACATGTAGCCCATAGCGTGACGGTAACTAGATTCAGCGCCCCCTATCGGGCTTGGCTGAAAGCGCTCTCGGAGCCGGAGTTTGAGGCGATTAAAGGGCCACTCCACGTCAGTGCGCCCGAGCACAACCTCGGATGGACGGACGGACGAGTTCGTGCGCGGAGAAGCAGGTGCCGCTCATAAAGAGGTCTGCGGAGATGGGAGCAAAGTCGTGATTGGTGTTTTGCTGGTCACGTGAAAAAGAGAACTTTGCTTTTTGCATGTTTTGGGGCTTTAGAAGTTACAGGGATCGAGCGAAGGGAAGTAGAGTTCATCTTTCGTAACCTGATTGAAATCTTGTTGGCTCGAGAAAAGTTCCCACAAGCAAATAGAAGTGTGATTTGCCCATCCGTTTAGCAACACCACGAAAAGTGGAGTTAGGTCCTTGAGTGTCGTCGAAACGGAAATTCTGTTTTTAGAGGTAGTCACTGCGTCCTAAGATGTGTTTGGAAGTCTTTTTTTCTGGTAAACCAAGCAGCTGCTTGACTCAATATCTTTTGGCACAATTTGACTATTCGAGATGAATTAAGAAAAGATGTTATTACAAAAATATCTTCACAAATAATTGCGGACATGTCTCGTGGCTTGGCGAGGTCACAGGACCACACTCGTGCCAAAAGAAAAGGGAACTGGGGGGGGGGGGGGGGGGGGGGTCATGCACAAAAACTGTTATTAAGACCTACCTTTGATGAAGTCCACAGCTTGCTCCAAGCCGAAGATGTCCCTGTCGCAGTCATCCTTAGCCAGAACCCCGAGTCGTATTCCAGGCGGCATAACTCTGCTCCCTGAACCAGCCCACGTTCCTTCCTCGTTGACGAAATCAATGGTGTACAGCATCGTCTCCAGCGCCTGGATGCCTCCCTGAGGCATGACCTTGCCGCACTCGAAGGTCTCGCTGCGTTCGTGCACCATGTGTAGGGCTCCCAGAGTTAGATGGCCATCAATGGTGGCCGACAGGGTCCTCAAGGGCCAGGTGAAATTAAGTTTGGAAGAGGAGCCGTTGCCGTCCAGAAAAAATCCAGATGCTTCGAGCTGGGTGTTACCGTTTCCGAAACCGTCGCGAAGCATTCCTTGGGTAAATTTGTCCAGATCCGGGTGACGAGGGTTGGAATCTTGGCTGACCTTGTTGTGGTAGTCCATGACATCTATGTGGGTGTAGTAGAAGTCCCCTTTGCTGACGTGTCTGGAAGACTGAGGCGTGGTTATCGATAATCTGCCGACAGCTTGAGTCAGAAGAACACCTTGTAGAAGGCTAACAAGCCCAAAAAGATGCATGGTCCAGGAACTCTCTAGCACACTCGAGATCCTCCAGCACAGGTCTGGCATACTTCCAGTTTAAGTGTTTCCTGCAAATGATCCCGTATACAGAACACATAACAAGAGAACATCCAGTGAAACATCTAGTGCTGTTGTATTATTTATAATGAGTTTGAGCATGGCGATGAAAACAGTATTGCTGTTCAAAGTCCATCACACCTATCTCTGCTTACCATTATTTGATCGATATTTTCACCTGTCATCACTGTATAACCACCCATTCGTATGCTCCACAAAGTCCTGTTCAGTTCAGAAAATACAATGTTCCCTGTTGGATTTAATTTCGCTAAGGAGATAACAAAATAAGTCTTCTTTGTAGCTCAAGTTCTTATCGGCATTATTGTTATGAACAGGAACAAAAGGGGTTTAAAAGTAAAGGGTTTTTGTGTCCCCGCTTAATGCTGAGTATGAACATTGATAATACGAAGTGTGAATGAACATTGCAGTGTGTCGTGACATTGACACGCAAAGAAGTAATGTGTCAGTGTCGAACTGTAACCATGGAAGGTTAGGCCAAGAGGGACAGAAACTTCCGGTGTCCTCTCACGAAAAATGAAGGAGCATTTAATTAACCAATGAAGGTTAACAGCAAGTGCCCATAACACCTTGCGCTAGATATAGCAGGAGAAACTTAAGACACTCCTCTTCCATTTTCGACTTTAAGACGCGTCTGAAATGATGATCACGGGATGTGGTCTCCTGGGGATAAAAAATAGCATCAAGCCATTTTACACCCTTCGTCAACCCCTCGCTGTCACACCAACCCTCACTATCCACCAGGGGACACTAGTCGTCCACCCTCTGACAAGCTAAGGCTGTCGTGAAGGATTAGATTTCATTTCAGAAATATCTTTCCGCTTGGTGAAAGCGCAGGCGTTAAGAAAATGAAATTAAGGAGGAGGAAGTGACGTCATCGACAACCGATGGATGGAGAACGGAAAAGCAGCGAAGCCGAGAAGGAAGAAGTGGTTGTGAAATATAAAACTGTCTTTAACTCCTTTTCACTGTGGAATTTTGCTGATATGGTAAAAAAAAGTTAAGAGGAAAACGAGTATCTCAGTTTGACAGGTCTTAGAGATTCTTTTTTGAAAAGGTTGGTTAACAATTTTAACACAAATAAAAGCTAATGGGTATTTTTTTCTTCTTGTAATGTCGGGTGACAAAGGGGGTAATAGTGTCCGGTCATCTTTCAGAAATCTCGCGAACTAAACGAAACACAAACGCCAAAGAATAGTTAAGAACGAAAACAGACTAGTTGAAGCACATGACAAAGAACTACCGCACACAACATTTAACACAGTAAATTGAGACTGTAACGGAATTGTCCTTTCTTGCTAAAAATAGTGGTGATTTGGGGAAAATGCAATTAAAGAACTGTCAGTGAAATGTTGGCCTGGACACCACGGACAAAACTGAGCAGCACGGAAGGAACAGATGGTCAGCGAACAGAAACACAACATCTCCACGCTTAATTACAACAGAAAAAAATTGAGATTAAGTCTCTTACCTTTGCCTGACAGCTGCTGTCCCAGCAAAAGATTTACACGGTAGAGCGAACCCAACAACAGCTGGAGAAATTGGAGTCAATTCGCCAGAAGTTCGCCGGAAATGCTCTTTGACCAAACTCGCGAAGCTTACAGCCGCTGGCTCTCTGAGCTTCAAGACGAAATGTCCACGTGTACAACCACGCAGCATCTGAGAATGAGCACAGCCCTGAGATGTTTAAAGTAACAAGAATGGTAGAATAAACTGTCCAAGGGAAATTCTAAACCTTCTCTTACTGATCAGAAAAATTCTGCGCATTGTGCGATTTTTGCCAACCGTGGACTTGAGCTGCCGCTCCCGTGATTTTGTCCAGTTGTTTGTCCAAGAAAAACGGGTTTGGAAAAATTGTCCTTTATTGTAAACTCAAGAGTCTTTCCCACAAAGGTGCTTAACGAGGTTCGCGAACGGTTTCCACAAAAACTGACCATCCATTGATTCCGTTTGTTCTCGCTGAAGGTTCTTGTTTTTCTTCTCCAGGAAGCGATGCAAGACCTTCTGAGGAACCATTTGATGCCCGCCTGGCGCCGCCGTGCTGATGCCGACTTTAGAACAAAGCTGATTTATCGTGGAAGCATGATGCACACTCTGCAGTCTGTTGAGACTAGCTTGTCACCAGGGGGCGCAGACAGCAATACTGAGTGAGTGTAGAGCAGGCAACAAACTTTCCCAAGCTCCAGATTACTTCAGTCAGTGTTGTTGGGGCTCGCTCGTAGGGCGATGCTCCCTGACAGGCTGAGTTATTGCTCTGACCATTAAGCAGCAAGTCTGGCAGGGCTTTCCGAACAAAGTGGTTCAAATGTTGAAAGAATAAGACTCTAGACTTTCGCGATGAAAAAACTTTCTTTAAAATGGAGAGTATTACGAGGGAGACTACTTCCACAGGGATGCTTGAAAGATCAAAGTATCATTAGTCACAGACAACTGCATCGTCAGCTTCCGAAAAGAGGAGTTAAAAATAGAAAGAATCACTACTTATTCCTCACTTTTTCTTTTGTCTATATGTTTACATTAAAAAGTAGTGTACAAACTGTTCCAAGCAAGTTTGGTGACACAGAAAATAATTTGAGCTATAAATTATCGAATATTCAGTAAAGGATTCCGCTACTTTTTCTAACTGAAATGAGAGAAGAACAACTAATTCTATAAAACAGAAGCTTGTCCAAGAACTAGAATTGTGACTGCTTAAAATCTTTATCCACATTTCAATCCCACCTGCTTCTTCAGCGCAACGACACCAAGCAAAAGCATTAAAAATTTAGAACTCCACACAAAGCTTTTTCTTCACTCTTTGGTGTCCAACATCAGAAACAACCATTTCTGCGGATTTGTAAGGTATTAGTTTCCAAGTGGGTTTTGCTGGTCTCTTCTTGGTATTCCTGTGTCTAGCGGGAATGAGGAAGGGATACTGGGGGTTGCTTGGGAAACAACACATACGGTGATGGACCACGCGACACTGCCGCGCGCCTCGCCGCGTCCTCCCGGTGGTGCATGCGCGAACTGCGACCTGCCAGCCAGGTCTGTGAGCCAAGACTGGCACCAGTGGCGGGCGGGAGACCAAGGTAGCAGGAGAGAAGGCACCGCCTGACATAGGAGGGAAGATTCGTGCGCTTTCTCTTTCTTTCTCTCTCTCTCTCTGTGAAGGAGAGAGAGAAGATGCTTTAGAGGAGCTTGGAGTATGGCGATATCAACTGGAAAGTTGTCCTCAGTCTCTCTCTCTCCCCTCACCGACCCTCCGGCACGATCACCCCACCCCGTGACAGTCTGGCCCCTGTCTGTGCAGTATGAACCCAAACGAACGCTCATTTACTAACCTCGCGAAGGCAATACATCATTGGCAGGCGCGTGTGATCTCACCCTAATAGTAGTGTTTGGACGACTTTCATGGACAGCAGCATCTAAACAGCTCTCTCTTCACTCGAGAGTCTGTTCTGAAACCTGTATTTGCGGCTGGAATTGGCTAGTTGGTTGCCTGCCTCCACGGAGGACCGAATAATAACCTGACAGACGGATAATGAATAGAGGAGGGATGAAAAGTCGTGGAAGACTGGACGGGTGAATGGATGAACTGCTAGATGACGGATGAATGGATGGATGCACTCCTGTGTGTAGAGTCTGTCACCCGGCTGAGCTATTGGTTCAGTCCGTCAATACCACCTGTCACCAACACAGTGAAGGTTGACTGTCCAGGGTTCAACTCTCGTCACGGTCATGCTGTTCTTTCTCTACATGTGGCATCTGCTTACAGGGCTGGCTGCCTTACTGTGATATATCATTAGTTGTTGGTTCAGTCTCAAACACCGAGTTCTTCACCCACTCCCTCCGTCAGACCACCCGGCAGCGCGCAATAACCCGCTGCATCTACGAGGTCAAGGTTGTGTAACCTAGGCAGGACTATGTCACGTGATTTAATGACTGCAATTAAATATTGCTTTAGTTACCTGCAGTAATGTGAACACGTTAACTCGTTATTCCGCATGCATAGACACGCGCGCACCTATATGCACAAATACGCATGTCCTGTATATAAACATTCCAGTTATGTTATCTCGTATTTACATAATTTTGTTGCATCTCTACTTACGGTCACGTGATGCCACGAGTTTTGGCACACGAACTTTTATTTCCAGTTGCAAAAGCCAGACTAGTTTTTGCACGTCTCTCAAGACTGCTGGCATTGCGAGATGGAGCCAACTAAATAAATAAACCGTCTGTCACTCCGGTCAGTCCGTCAGCGCCTGTGTTCCTCTTCTTTTATCGTCTGCTAGTAGAGCATGGACATTCTCTCACATCGTGAACTTTAAAACCATGAATATGATAGGAAACCAGCTCGGTCTAGAAACTGAAAAAACTGCTTTAATGGTCTGTTTCTTTTCATTGTCGTCTTTTATTCCTTACATCTTCTAGCTTTGTGCATGACTTTTGTTAATGGTTAAAAGTTTAGTTTTTTACGACACCGATGTTTAAGACCACAACAATAGTTAATAAATATGATAAGGCATAAAACAATTAGTAAAGGAGAAATATTGCATCAGGCTGTATTGTGATAATGATAACAGTAGACGACGGAACTATGGGATTTGCATCTTTTATTGTAAATGGAATTTCACTTTAGGAGTCAAACAATGTCTCAAATTGTTTCATCTTCAATCATGGTGGATTATCCTTTACATTTACGAAAACACACTTCGACAGCGATCGACAATTTTCGCAGAAGTAACGAAGACTCTCAGGAATCATCGACTTCCATAAGAGCTACTTTTTTGTTTTCTTCAGGCCAACATGCCTACTCCTTACAAGCCCAAGTTGCCCTGTCCCTTGCCTTTACAAACCCCACATTTCCTTGTCCCTAACCCTTACAAACCCCACATTCCCTTGTCTCTAACCTTTATAAGCCCCAAATTTTCCTGCCCCTTATCTTTCCAAGGCCTACGTTACTCTTTCCTAACTCTTACAAGCCCCATAGCTTCTGTGTCCCTAACCCATGAACCCGCACATTCCCTTGTCCCTTACCTTTACATTCCCCTTTCCTAATATTTCAAGCCCCGCATCCCCTTATTTCTAGCCTTTACAAGCCCCACATACCCTGTTCCTTACCTCTACAATGCCGGCATTGACTATCCCTAACATTTACAAGCCCCACAATCTCTTGTCCCTGATCTTTATAAGCCCCACATTCCTGCAGCCAGTTTGTTGGCCCTGCCGTAAGTTCTCAGCCAGTGTTGTTGCCAATAGGGAGGTTGGGGGAGGAGGAAGTTTAGAGATGCGGCTGCTCGTGAAGCTGCCACAAAGCCACATGAACATAAACAGCCGACCCTGTGATCCTCAGCTCTGTCCTTTTTCTCACTCAAAAAATAGCCTCCCAAGCATCGTCTTTTCAGCGGCTGCGTGTCCTTCTCCAAAAGCCGAGGATGTTGCAGCCATCTACACTTCACTTGAGAGTTGTCCATCGGGACTTCTAATGCACATCCGGTTGACATGCACAGAATCTCCCCTACACATACACACACCTTCCCGAGATTGGTCTCGAATCAGAGACCTATGAACGCTTCACTTTGATGTTCTAGCGCCTTCGACGGTCCACCACTTCGGAAGCACAAGCCGCCGCCATTTCTGCCCGTGATTATTTATTTGCTTGCTTGTTGCCGCCTTTCACCCCTGCGACACTGGCGGCTCATCAACCGGCCTGTAATCCCGGCCCAAAATACTCTGGCTTCATCACAGATGAAAGCCGCGCCGATAATGTCGTCCTTTCATCCCCAGGACGTCGCCACCGGATTTGCAAACAGTCGTGGTGCAATGTTGTGGTGTCCGCGGAATGCAGCGGCTGTTGAGAGCCAGATATTTTTCTTTCTTTCTTTTGTGCTAAGAGACGAGAAAGTGGTGTAAAATTTAGATAAAAAAAAAAAAGGTAAGAGGAAACCGAATACATGTCCTCCGATTTGATTTGTCCACGTTAAGAGGCGCTTCTCTTACTTCCCGCGGTGTCGTCCGGGACGTGTTGGAGGCTCAAGGGGCTCACAGCTGGGGTTACGAGCGGGAATCGATTCCCGGTGACGTCTTGTCACTCAACGCCCTACAAAAGGGAAGCTGACTGCAGCTGTGATGAGCACAAGACAATCGCATGGGGATGAGACAGAGTGGTGTGTTAGAGCCACTGAATGCCTGGTCTAACAAGCCGCCAACAGGTCAGATTAAGGTTGGGAGGGGATCGGGGGACAAGGAGGTGGTAACGTATGTGACTTTGTTGAAACTGCTTCGGGAAGAGGGAGCTGTAACGGGGTTTTTTTGGTTTTTTTTTGTTTTTGGGAAGTGCTAGAAATCTGAATTTTATCAATACTGCAAGAATAACAAACAGGTTCTGAGAGGTCACGTTTGATACTGATCGGAAGTATTTGAGAATATTCTTCTGGGCTCAGAAATCCTTTGAAAAAGTCGAACGTGAGTCTCACCAAGAGTGCATTACATCATTTCTATTAATAATAATTATTATATAATTTAATATTTCTGCGTTCCTGCATCACAATGGAAATTATAGGCGCAGAACAATAACTGAAAACAACAAGTCATGTTTTATTATAATTAAGTTGCAAAACCTGAACAGTTTAATCAAAAGTCAAGAACTGTGTGAGCGAAGAATCGCTGGGAAGAGTGAAGGGAGGGAAGGAGGATGCCGGTTATAAGAGAAACTGGTGGAAGAGATCAGTGTTCAAACCTGACGAGTGCTTCCAGCTTCAGCCCAAAACAAAGAGAAAAGAAGCAATGACTCCGATACAGTGCGACCTGACAAATGCACCAGAGACTGTCCACTTGTCCACTTGTCCACCGCCACACATGGGACACCAAGGAGATCCTTTCATGCATGAGACTTCTTCAGTGACCTACTTTTGTAAACATCTGTGCAAGTAATGTCTTTGAGTATGAGTAGTGGCCTATTTAAAAAGAAGTGTCCAGAGTATCTTTGATCTTCATCTCTTTTGAGGTTTGTCTTCAAGATTATCTTTAAAATAACGTCTGCCTTCTTCGTGCTTTCATTCAGTATTGAAGGTTTCTGCCCTGACTGTGAGCAGATGACCTATCAGTTACCTCGAGCTCGGTTTTCATCGAATGACTGCAGCCTCGAGTTTATGAGGCCCTTTGTATGTAAATCATCTTTCTGGGGTGTAATGGGGACGGGGGAGAGTGTCTTAGCGAGGACTTCGGCTGCCGGAGACTAAAGTCGGCTAAAGTTTTCCAAACCTTTTCAAAACTCTTCGACTCATCTGTACTTGGAGGTTTAGGAAATTCAAGTTTCAATTTTAGAAGAAACTAAAACGAGATGTTGAAGCATCCTGACATTCTTCTTGACAGTTTCTTCAGGCGCCGGAGGCTGACAACCTCTTCAAGCTCCAAGCTTTCCAGTGCTCTCATCCTCGACGATGTAAAATATTCCCATTGAATGAACCACTCACACAAGCCTCTTCAAAAAGACAATATTCTCTGTTATGGTTTTTCAAGAAAACAGGTCACAACTTACTGCTTTCACCTCTCCTATTGTTTGTTCATCCCTAACGTATGGTTCGCAGTCAGATGGTGATGCAAATGAGGATGTGAACAGACGAAAAAAGGAATACAAGATTTTTAACGGATGTTGTATAACCCACGATGGCCTTGCCTTCAATATGTCGTACGGTTTTCATATAACCGGACATTTTTCCGGTTTTCGCTGCTTTACAGGAAAAAAAATGTTGGAAGGATTGTGTACCCTGTGGTTGACACGTGACCCATTCGGAAAATGAGCCACAAGATGGCGCCGCCTCAAGCGACAAGGACACGCAACCTGATAGTGCCGCAGGTGTCGCCTGCGCTCTTTTTGGCTTTTCCCTGGAAACTTAGACCGTCCGATAAAATGATTTAGAAATGAGTTGATTATCGTCAGGAATAATTTCTAGGTTATTTGATATCTGCTTCAAGCACTCAGGAGAAAATGAAACGCTGGGTGGGTTATTTTTTTCATTATCACCTGCTTACTGTTGTTTCTTGCAAGACATACTGTCCTGTGCTGTGAATGATAAAGCTGCGTGTGTATAAAACTTATGATGTTGAGTGTAAGATTAAATAGAAAATTAGTTGATAACAATTTAAGCATGAAAAGTTTTCTTTTTTAAAATCCTTTCCCTTATTTACTGACCGCTAACGTGTACACAGCTCTAAATTGTTTATCTCTTGCAGTGTTGTAGATGCTAGTTAATTACACTCTTCCTCAAGTTTGTTGTCTATATTGTGTTACTAAACGATACTAACAGTCAAATTATAAATTGTAAGCATACTGTTGTATAATGGAAAATAATAAACGATTATTAATGATTATTGCAAGTGGCCCGCAAAGATCGTCTGTCTCAGTGTCCGTGCTGGCGGTCAGGTCATTAACAACATCATGTTAAAACTATTAATTGATCTTTTAAAGAAAATGACTGATATCTGTCCTCTTCGCAAGAAATTATAACATAATTGAATCATTCAGCTATGGCTTCTGAAGTCCTTCCCCATGTCGTTCTTTTTGTTCTTTTTTTTTTTCTTGTTTTTCTTTTCTTCTTCTCCTCCTCCTCCTCCTCCTCTGGTTTTCCTCTTTTTAGATAATTAACCCTACAGAAATGATTAAGCAAGAAAAATGAGAAAATGTTATACTGATACAACCATTAAATGTGTTTATCTACTACTAAATTAGTTCAAAGGGTCTTAACATTTTGCAACGCTAAAATAAATGTTCGGTTTATTTGTTCGTCTTAATTTAAAGGAATTGCATAAATCATCATTTTAGTCCTCATATAATTAGTCAAAGTCAAATTACTCAAGATTTTATTACAATTCTGCACTGAAATCAGTTTAGCCTGACGCCCGTTATATTTTGTATTTTGTTTTGAACGATTTTCTAGGGTAATTGGGAGTTTAGTTTGGTTTCCTATTTGCCAAATCATTAGGCGTGTCTGTTTTCCAAATCAGGATTTCATAGTAGTCAGTTGAGCCTTTCGCAATGCAAAAGTATGCAAATAAAATACAACACAGTGCAGTACAACACAATGCAACGCAATGAAGTTCAGTGCAGTACAATAATTATAATTCAGTAAAATACAAAATAGCACAATTTAATTTGTCCCAGACGGTACTTAAGCAACTCGTTATACACTAATTTGCGCACAGACGAGTACACTAGCCCCGAGCCTATCAACCAAACTTCAGTACAATCACAGATCCTCACACGCACAAGCATTCAGAAAGTAAATGACAACAACAACAAAAGACAGCCTTGTCCTCTTTGTCCTGCACTCAAGCATACAGGACTCCCTAGTTCTTGGTCCCATTGACTGTTGCCAGAGTCCGCTGGACCTCTGCGTCACTTTGATCCACTCAAATAATCTTATTTCTTATTCATCATGTTTACTTGTTTCTTGCACTTCTTCGTGCCTTCAGTGGCTGCTTTCCTGTTTCCTCTACTGATTTTAGTCTTATTCCAGTTGCGGTTCCTGTTTTTCTGTGTTGCGCCACAGCGAGACTTCCGGCCTGCACGATGTCGGTGCGCGAGCTGCACGTGCTACCAATTTCCTGGCTGTGGGAAAATGGAGACGGATTGAACCGATGACGCGGAAACTGTTAAGCTCAAATGTGGTGCTTCCCATGTCGCCCACGCGTCCAAGCCTGTCAGACGAAATCCCTTTGAAAATTTTCGAAATGGAGCGGAGATTGCGTTATTTGTGCGAGGAAGACTTTGCCTACGATTGATTGGCACCAGCAAAGCAACAAGAGCATGCAATTCTTTCTAGGGGAGGACAATACCTATTGACTGTAGCGTACACCGATTGTCTTCTCCTGACACATTAATAGGGACCCTGTGGCCTTTCTGCACTCCCGTCTGTAATTTCCCTCGTATTTCAATAGCAATTGTATATTCGTTTCCACAAAAATTATTGTTAAAAGAGACTCTTGTTCTGTGTGATTTTTTTTACTCTGTATAAATGTCAACTGAAAGATAATGTTTTAGCACACTCAAATTGAGAGCAGGCTATACAAATGGATGGAAATAGTTATTTCATACACTTTTCCTTGATTACTTTTTTGGTAACAACTTTTTACGGACTACTGACCTACTTTGGGGACATTTTACTAATCTTGATTTGAAATGTTGATATGTGAGAATTTGGCAATGATAACTTAGTTTACGAACAATTGGCACATTTTTTTCTTTGACTCTATGTCTTATCACTTACACAATTTCTTGGATTAAACAAATCCCACGTTTTCCACTGATCGTTCGTGAGTCATGCCAGCAAGTCAAGAGGAATCCGTGGCTCACATTACTCGGCAAAAGTAAGTCCTTGGATTTAATTATTGTGGTAGATGTAGTTTGGCTGTCAGCCTCCGCCACACATGCATCGACTTTGGTTGTGTTGTGTTGGTCTGTTGGAGTGCATTTTTTAACAAACGTGATTTAGGGGCAGAGGGTCAGCAGTTGACGCTTCGTTTATCCTATGCTCCCCTCAACAGAATTGGGTGGAGTTGTTAAGTCATGACGTGGCTTGACAAACCTCGGGCCTATTATAACTGATGCCAAAAAAGAAACCCGACTAAAATAGCCTTATCACCCGGTTCATTAAAAGCAGTTTATTAAAGGCACACAACTCCACGTCCATATCTCCTTTGTTTAATCCGAGCAGCTCCACTTATTTCTGTTTAATGAGATTGTACCCGATACCTCCAGCACCTAATTTCTATAACTCAACTTTTCTGTAATTTCAATACCCACAAATCACATGTGTGACTGTTCTTAATCAACTTTGTGATGACTGATCTTAATCAATGAGCTGTCACGAAGAAACTTGAAAAATATCTCGGGATGTTTTTATGACTGCAAGAATAAATGTTCTTGTCGCACTTTCATCCAAAAAAAAAATCATTCAGGAAGTAACACACCACTCACCAAATTCACTTTCTCCTTGCCGTATACCACAGCAGTTTCTATGCACGTCATCTTCTATAAGAGAAGACGATATTGTATTATCCGCCAAAAAAAAAAAAAAAAGCAATAAAACACCCTATTGGATAGAAAGATCTCGTAGTTTCCGCCATACAAACGTCATCACACTGATACCCGTAGTCCCACCCAATTCTGCGCCGCGATGAAGTTGAATGCACCCTCCGCTGCTGTCCCCTACATAAAATCTGAGCCGTGTTTTTTTTTTATAATGATTGTATAAAGATGAGTGCAAAATAATATTTCAAAACAAAAATCTCAGCGATGACCTTCCTTGTTCTCAAGAGACACGCCCACAAACATCACTGTGAACAGAAAAAGGTCCAACGTGACTTTATCTTTGTCTACAGATGTGTTTAATTAACATACGGTTCCAGCTGTCACATTGACTATAGCCTTCACAGCATAAGGGTATCCATAAACTACCCTAATGACTGCGTTACTGACTTTTTTCGGTGTGTGATGGTCAGGGCCGCCGAGAGCCAGCACGGGCCCTGGGGCAGACAACTTCTCCTGGCCCTTTGTAATTGGAATCGTAAATTATTTTCCAGTTATGTAATAAAATGCTTACAATTTGATTATCAATATCTACATTTTATTCAATAACCTAATATAGACTGCTAACATTTTGACAAGTGCAACAGGATCTACATCATAGAGTTGCTTACACGTGAGTGGTTAGTAAATGAGGAAAATTTACGTTAACGGGTAATACCCGCTCCAAAGAAATAAAAATCCCCAGGCATGTTACCCCGAGGCCTGGAAATATTAAATACTGCAGACCTGGAACTCGACATTTGCATGTGTAATGCTTGGGTATTCTTTCCTCAGACCTTCCTGCAAAAGAAAAAGAAGGGGGAAAAAATCCACCGACCAAGGCCGGGCCACCTTCAAACTACGGGCCTGGTACAGCATCCCCCCTGCGTCCTCTCTCTTCAGGCCTGGAACTGGGGGTGTTGTAGGCGTGTATTCCCCTTTTAAGGGGAAAAAAACTCCT